>NW_022639659.1:339513-342788 GCF_010583005.1 Odontomachus brunneus | reverse complement strand
AATTTCGTTACTCGTTACTAAAGAAAATGTAACGTCGTTACTTTTTCATTACTGATACAAAAAAGTAACGGCGTTACCAAATCGTTACCAAAAAAAAGTAACGAAATAGTAACGTCGTTACAAGTAACGCGTTACTTCCCAACCCTGGATGTAACATAACATCTAAACACTATACCCAGATAGCAATGCGTGATGATCATGTTTCATCACAATGTGACTTCATATTATGACTCCAATTTGATACTTTTTTAAAGATCATTGCGTGATCTCATGACATGAGCAGCAGATGCACACAAATGATATATAAATTATGTTGCAAATTCTTGACATGATGTTGATTATTATTATTAAATGAGATATTTTTGTGACATCATAACATGTCTACATTTTGAGGCGCATATGAGTCCGCATCGGTGTCTATTCTTGTACTCATGCTTGAAGATACATGAATACAATATGAGCTCAGAATGAACACATTTTTCTATCTGAGTACTGAGCTTGATTTTTACAGTAACTTATGGCGGTCGTAGTTGCATTTCTTTTTTTACTGTGTAATAAGTATAGAATATAATATATAATAAATCCAAAGGTTTGACATAATCTCAAAATAGGGTAGTTGCAACTTATTTTTGCAACTTATTGTTATATAGGTTGCAATATTTATTTGAAAATAATACTGTTGTTGAATAAAAAGTGCAGAATAATAAATATTGTAAATTATGATTATGTTATTTTATATAATAAGTTAACAAAAATGTATCTTATGCCCAATATTTTTCTCTTTCTGGAACGAAAAAGATACGCACGGCGTTCCGTCGCCACCTAGTATGCCCTCCTCCTTCTATGGATCCCCCATGGCGCATTGCGTCCAAGCACCCGGGGGCTGCCAAAAAATTGGTGTCGACTCCGGGGCTTATTTGTATTATTTGAACCGGATGAGGAGGGGCAACGGTGGAGACGGGCATACATGGACAGCAGGTCTTAAAGGATAGCAACCTTTGACTTTGAGAGACTGACAGCTGTACCATTTGGTACAGTAACATTGTTTCTCTCTGTAGTCGCTGTGCGCTCGGGATCGCGCCAGAGATGTCGCTTCCGAACGGCATCTCTGAGGGTTATCTAGGAAGAGGAGAGTGTCGTGAGCGTGGAGCGTCAGGTAGCTCAGTGGTTTAGAGCAGTCGTTCGGCAAGCGAAAGACCCGGGTTCGAGTCCCGGCCTAGCAAGACCGCGCTCTCGATATTTTTCTCTTTCTAGAACGAAAAAGATACGCAGATCTCGAACGCACGGCATCCCGCCACCACCTAGTATGCCCTCCTCCTTCTATGGTAACTAACTAAAAATAACTTATGTTATTTTGAAGTTATATTATTCATTAGAATTATCACATATTATTTATTCATTCAACAGCAGTATTATTTTCAAATAAATATTGCAACTCGAACATGATTATATAACCATAAGCAAAAATGTGTTCAACTATCCCATTTGAAGGTTATGACAAATCTTTAGATCTATTATATATAATGCGTCATCTACAATAGCAGTAGGAGTAGTAGTAAGAAATAAGCAGTAAGTGGATAGACCAATTACAATTAATTATTCTTGAATCGTGAGAATGAAATTGGTCAATTTGCTTACTGCTTATTTCTTACTACTACACCTAATGTCATGGTAGACGACGCATTATATTCTATATTTATTATGCAGCATAAAAATAAATGCAACTAAACTACGATAATATTGTCATAAGTTACTATAAAAATTAAACTTAGTATGGTGTTTAGAGTTTATGTTATATCTTAGAACTATAATATTTTGCTGCTGTCACTATTCTTCAGAATCAATCAGTAAGTCTCAGAATCAACAAAAGCGTGAAAAAATAATCGGATATGTTACAAAAACGTATAAAAATTAAAAATTTTACAAAAAAACCTGAAATCTCCGCCATTTTGGATTTTTTTGGTTATGTCGTGGTACATTACGATTTAATTTCATTTAAACCATATTTTAATAGTACAGATCACATAAATGTAAGTGGATGATAAATAATCTGGAAAAAACGATAAAAACTAAAATTTTCTTAAAAAAACCGCCATATTAAATTTGCCATAAAAAAATCCGCCATAATGAATTGTTTGATCTGTACAGCACTATATTTTAGCTAAAGACATTATGTCACCAGATCTAGACAACTAGCACGATCCTATAACAGGATTATGCCAAAAAGTGAGATACAAACGATATTCTAAATTAATTTTTCTTTAAATTTTTTGACGTTTCAGCCGCTATATTGAAAAAATGGCGCGTGATAGCAAAAATGTATTTCAGATTCGGAAAGGGCATGTTTTACATCTATAGGGTATCGAGTGCAGGAAAGATCTATAAACGTTTTCTGTCAAAATTATTGCAATGAAGAAAAGACAAAATTTAAGTCATTTTGGGGCGAAACGGGTTAATCATATAATGATCCTTGAAAAGGTATAACTCGGTATAAGTTGATAACTCTTCTTAATGAGAAATCCATGTCATTCTTTAATCCATGTTATTTTGATACCAAAATGACTACATTTGATGAGACTATGATCTATTCTGTTAGTATCTTGAGAGAGATCTTCGGTGTTGTTTTGTAGTGTATAGTGTAGTTTAAATGCTATTAAATTAAGATTTTCGGACAGTTTTCTCCTTAACGTTGAAGCCAAAATCAAGCGTTAGTTTCAAACTGCCACTGGTAGGAGAGTCAATAAGTCTCATGACTCTCTGATGTTTAACATACAGTATGTTTGATAAGAGCGTGTACGGCAAAACTTTTTCCTTGAAACCGTTAGAGGGGGGATATGGACGCGAGCCAATAGCGGGGCTCTTCTCCCAAGATGCTTTGTCTACAGCCTTAGTTATCGTTTGACTTTCGTCACAAAAGGGCGTATTTCAACATGAGTGCCGCGTACGCATCACGTTACGAAGCTGTGTTTCTATGTTCGCATCCGAAAGGATCAAAAATGTCGCGCGGAGCAGCTGCTAAGTATATGAAGAAGTCTAAGGCGTTTGTGAGTAAGTGGGTGAAACGTTATTCCGAGGTCAAAAACGTTGATGACTTGCCGGATCGTGGCTCTGTGCAGAAAACGACGAAAAAGGAGGACAAAATGATTTTACGGGTGTTTGAGAAGAATCCTTGTTTATCATTGCGTGGCGGGCAAGCGGTTTTACTTAAAAAGGGTCTAAATATATCATGTCATACTATAAGAAGACGTTTACTGGCTCATAAAGTGAAATTTCGA
>NW_022639659.1:337090-338534 GCF_010583005.1 Odontomachus brunneus | reverse complement strand
AGAAATCATTCGGTTCTTCGGGTACCCGAGATTGACTGTGTATGATGTCATCGCAAAGTACAATGAGTCGGAGAAGTCCAACGAAGGTTTTGCAACATCATCCAGTGAGGGTAATGTCATGCCACCGCATTTCTTTAACAAAGGGGAAAATGTCACAAAAGAAGTTTATTTGCGTGTTCTGACAAATGTAGTGAAGCCGTGGATGGAAACTGTGTCATCTGGAAAGCCGTATGTTTTCCAGCAGGACGGTGCGCCCGCCCACACAAGTCATTTGGTGCAAAATTGGTTGTTGGACAACGTCGACATGTTTTGGTCGAAAGAATTCTGGCCTCCCAACAGCCCAGATTTGAATCCTTTGGACTTCTATGTATGGAGCGTAGTTGAAAGGGTCACGAACAAGTCCAGACATCCAAACGTCGCATCATTGAGAGCCGCTATTGAAGCGGCATTCACCGATACGTGACACATTAAAGCGCGCCTGCGCACGTTTCAGACCGAGAATGGAGGCGGTCATTCAAGCAAGCGGGAGATATATTGAGTAAATATGTTCTTTATGGCTTTACAAACAATGTGGTTAAAAAAAATTTTGTAAACCTTTTTGTTTTTGCAATAAAAAATATGTTTGGAAAAAATGTATAATTTGTCCGGATTTTGGCGCCGCACTCTGTATGTAATATATTTTTGTATTTAATTTGTCTGTGCTCTTTTTTATATTCCATATAATATTTAGTCTTGCATTTATTCCTATACAAAGTATTCAGTAAACACCAACAGTAACATAAAACCAATGTTATAATTTTTCACTTAACTACCCAAATAGAAATGCGTGATAATCAAGTTTTATCACAATGTAACTTTATACTATGACTTCAATTTGATACTTTTTTAAAGACCATTACGTGATTTCATGACATGAGCACCAAATGCACACAATTGATGTACAAATTATGTTGACAAGTTTTTGATGTGATGTTGATTATTATTATTAAATGAGGTATTTTTCTGACATCATGACATGAACGATATCTGAGCCACATATGAGCCCGCATCGGTGTGTATTCTTGTCCTCATATTTTGAAGATATATGAGTATAACATGAGTTCAGCATAAATACATTTTTCTATCTAGGTATGTAACTGTTAAATAATACGTGTTATATTACATTTACATTGTTGAGTGGGTAATTATAATATTGGTCTTATGTTACTGTTACTTAATTCATTGGATAATTTTTTATTTTGACATCAAATAGCCATCAAAATGATAATCATAGTGACCATCAACAGGTATGAGATGTTTTGCAATCATTTCTGCCGTCATATTGACTATTCTTTTTGACATCATACTCCTCATCAATTTGAAATCATTTTGACTAGTTTTTTTTTCATTGGATAGAAATGTAAGCAATGCATTATAAGTACATATATAATATTTCATATTTGCG
>NW_022639659.1:334245-337080 GCF_010583005.1 Odontomachus brunneus | reverse complement strand
GATACATGAATACAATATGAGCTCAGAATGAACACATTTTTCTATCTGAGTACTGAGCTTGATTTTTACAGTAACTTATGGCGGTCGTAGTTGCATTTCTTTTTTTACTGTGTAATAAGTATAGAATATAATATATAATAAATCCAAAGGTTTGACATAATCTCAAAATAGGGTAGTTGCAACTTATTTTTGCAACTTATTGTTATATAGGTTGCAATATTTATTTGAAAATAATACTGTTGTTGAATAAAAAGTGCAGAATAATAAATATTGTAAATTATGATTATGTTATTTTATATAATAAGTTAACAAAAATGTATCTTATGCCCAATATTTTTCTCTTTCTGGAACGAAAAAGATACGCACGGCGTTCCGTCGCCACCTAGTATGCCCTCCTCCTTCTATGGATCCCCCATGGCGCATTGCGTCCAAGCACCCGGGGGCTGCCAAAAAATTGGTGTCGACTCCGGGGCTTATTTGTATTATTTGAACCGGATGAGGAGGGGCAACGGTGGAGACGGGCATACATGGACAGCAGGTCTTAAAGGATAGCAACCTTTGACTTTGAGAGACTGACAGCTGTACCATTTGGTACAGTAACATTGTTTCTCTCTGTAGTCGCTGTGCGCTCGGGATCGCGCCAGAGATGTCGCTTCCGAACGGCATCTCTGAGGGTTATCTAGGAAGAGGAGAGTGTCGTGAGCGTGGAGCGTCAGGTAGCTCAGTGGTTTAGAGCAGTCGTTCGGCAAGCGAAAGACCCGGGTTCGAGTCCCGGCCTAGCAAGACCGCGCTCTCGATATTTTTCTCTTTCTAGAACGAAAAAGATACGCAGATCTCGAACGCACGGCATCCCGCCACCACCTAGTATGCCCTCCTCCTTCTATGGTAACTAACTAAAAATAACTTATGTTATTTTGAAGTTATATTATTCATTAGAATTATCACATATTATTTATTCATTCAACAGCAGTATTATTTTCAAATAAATATTGCAACTCGAACATGATTATATAACCATAAGCAAAAATGTGTTCAACTATCCCATTTGAAGGTTATGACAAATCTTTAGATCTATTATATATAATGCGTCATCTACAATAGCAGTAGGAGTAGTAGTAAGAAATAAGCAGTAAGTGGATAGACCAATTACAATTAATTATTCTTGAATCGTGAGAATGAAATTGGTCAATTTGCTTACTGCTTATTTCTTACTACTACACCTAATGTCATGGTAGACGACGCATTATATTCTATATTTATTATGCAGCATAAAAATAAATGCAACTAAACTACGATAATATTGTCATAAGTTACTATAAAAATTAAACTTAGTATGGTGTTTAGAGTTTATGTTATATCTTAGAACTATAATATTTTGCTGCTGTCACTATTCTTCAGAATCAATCAGTAAGTCTCAGAATCAACAAAAGCGTGAAAAAATAATCGGATATGTTACAAAAACGTATAAAAATTAAAAATTTTACAAAAAAACCTGAAATCTCCGCCATTTTGGATTTTTTTGGTTATGTCGTGGTACATTACGATTTAATTTCATTTAAACCATATTTTAATAGTACAGATCACATAAATGTAAGTGGATGATAAATAATCTGGAAAAAACGATAAAAACTAAAATTTTCTTAAAAAAACCGCCATATTAAATTTGCCATAAAAAAATCCGCCATAATGAATTGTTTGATCTGTACAGCACTATATTTTAGCTAAAGACATTATGTCACCAGATCTAGACAACTAGCACGATCCTATAACAGGATTATGCCAAAAAGTGAGATACAAACGATATTCTAAATTAATTTTTCTTTAAATTTTTTGACGTTTCAGCCGCTATATTGAAAAAATGGCGCGTGATAGCAAAAATGTATTTCAGATTCGGAAAGGGCATGTTTTACATCTATAGGGTATCGAGTGCAGGAAAGATCTATAAACGTTTTCTGTCAAAATTATTGCAATGAAGAAAAGACAAAATTTAAGTCATTTTGGGGCGAAACGGGTTAATCATATAATGATCCTTGAAAAGGTATAACTCGGTATAAGTTGATAACTCTTCTTAATGAGAAATCCATGTCATTCTTTAATCCATGTTATTTTGATACCAAAATGACTACATTTGATGAGACTATGATCTATTCTGTTAGTATCTTGAGAGAGATCTTCGGTGTTGTTTTGTAGTGTATAGTGTAGTTTAAATGCTATTAAATTAAGATTTTCGGACAGTTTTCTCCTTAACGTTGAAGCCAAAATCAAGCGTTAGTTTCAAACTGCCACTGGTAGGAGAGTCAATAAGTCTCATGACTCTCTGATGTTTAACATACAGTATGTTTGATAAGAGCGTGTACGGCAAAACTTTTTCCTTGAAACCGTTAGAGGGGGGATATGGACGCGAGCCAATAGCGGGGCTCTTCTCCCAAGATGCTTTGTCTACAGCCTTAGTTATCGTTTGACTTTCGTCACAAAAGGGCGTATTTCAACATGAGTGCCGCGTACGCATCACGTTACGAAGCTGTGTTTCTATGTTCGCATCCGAAAGGATCAAAAATGTCGCGCGGAGCAGCTGCTAAGTATATGAAGAAGTCTAAGGCGTTTGTGAGTAAGTGGGTGAAACGTTATTCCGAGGTCAAAAACGTTGATGACTTGCCGGATCGTGGCTCTGTGCAGAAAACGACGAAAAAGGAGGACAAAATGATTTTACGGGTGTTTGAGAAGAATCCTTGTTTATCATTGCGTGGCGGGCAAGCGGTTTTACTTAAAAAGGGTCTAAATATATCATGTCATACTATAAGAAGACGTTTACTGGCTCATAAAGTGAAATTTCGA
>NW_022639659.1:326939-333608 GCF_010583005.1 Odontomachus brunneus | reverse complement strand
AGAAATCATTCGGTTCTTCGGGTACCCGAGATTGACTGTGTATGATGTCATCGCAAAGTACAATGAGTCGGAGAAGTCCAACGAAGGTTTTGCAACATCATCCAGTGAGGGTAATGTCATGCCACCGCATTTCTTTAACAAAGGGGAAAATGTCACAAAAGAAGTTTATTTGCGTGTTCTGACAAATGTAGTGAAGCCGTGGATGGAAACTGTGTCATCTGGAAAGCCGTATGTTTTCCAGCAGGACGGTGCGCCCGCCCACACAAGTCATTTGGTGCAAAATTGGTTGTTGGACAACGTCGACATGTTTTGGTCGAAAGAATTCTGGCCTCCCAACAGCCCAGATTTGAATCCTTTGGACTTCTATGTATGGAGCGTAGTTGAAAGGGTCACGAACAAGTCCAGACATCCAAACGTCGCATCATTGAGAGCCGCTATTGAAGCGGCATTCACCGATACGTGACACATTAAAGCGCGCCTGCGCACGTTTCAGACCGAGAATGGAGGCGGTCATTCAAGCAAGCGGGAGATATATTGAGTAAATATGTTCTTTATGGCTTTACAAACAATGTGGTTAAAAAAAATTTTGTAAACCTTTTTGTTTTTGCAATAAAAAATATGTTTGGAAAAAATGTATAATTTGTCCGGATTTTGGCGCCGCACTCTGTATGTAATATATTTTTGTATTTAATTTGTCTGTGCTCTTTTTTATATTCCATATAATATTTAGTCTTGCATTTATTCCTATACAAAGTATTCAGTAAACACCAACAGTAACATAAAACCAATGTTATAATTTTTCACTTAACTACCCAAATAGAAATGCGTGATAATCAAGTTTTATCACAATGTAACTTTATACTATGACTTCAATTTGATACTTTTTTAAAGACCATTACGTGATTTCATGACATGAGCACCAAATGCACACAATTGATGTACAAATTATGTTTACAAGTTTTTGATGTGATGTTGATTATTATTATTAAATGAGGTATTTTTCTGACATCATGACATGAACGATATCTGAGCCACATATGAGCCCGCATCGGTGTGTATTCTTGTCCTCATATTTTGAAGATATATGAGTATAACATGAGTTCAGCATAAATACATTTTTCTATCTAGGTATGTAACTGTTAAATAATACGTGTTATATTACATTTACATTGTTGAGTGGGTAATTATAATATTGGTCTTATGTTACTGTTACTTAATTCATTGGATAATTTTTTATTTTGACATCAAATAGCCATCAAAATGATAATCATAGTGACCATCAACAGGTATGAGATGTTTTGCAATCATTTCTGCCGTCATATTGACTATTCTTTTTGACATCATACTCCTCATCAATTTGAAATCATTTTGACTAGTTTTTTTTTCATTGGATAGAAATGTAAGCAATGCATTATAAGTACATATATAATATTTCATATTTGCGTACTTTTGCATGTTGCCACAGAGAATATATCTATTAAATCTTCGCCTTACTATACAAATGAGTTTACAATACCGTAAAAGTCATAAATATCGAAAGGATTAGCAAGACCCCTAGACAAATGGGAATATTCTACTAAATCTTCGCCTTATTAAATATATGAATCTACTACCCAGGTAGAACACAAAATCATTTTAATATCAAGATGATATCATTTTGACATCAATGTCATGAAATTGTTATGAAAATGGTATCATTTGATGTCAAAATGACATCACTTTTATATCCTTTGATATCATTTTGACTTTTATATAACTTTGTGTTCTACCTGTGTATATACTAAAATTCAAATTCGCACACTATTTGTATATGCATATTACCACAGAACATGTGCATGTGGTCACGGAGCATATACATGTCACTGTTTGTCATCGATGTGACAGTTTTCCTAACCTTAATAGTGATCAACTTTGTCAATTAATATCTCGCTTCGCATTAGAGACTGACAATTTTCCCAAATAAAAATGTTGTCTTTAAAAAACATGCCAATTGAGTATTTTTTTCGTCGATATTGCAGGTGATATGTGTAAATTGAATAATTACCTCCATATGTTTAAAATATTAATAAATATTAATGATATGAGGTCACAGATATTTTTAATAAGTTTCATTATAATTCCAGTAAATAATCTGTGTATAGACTGACGTCAGATTGGCGACAGATTCATAGACATCTGTGTCCGTGCACGGTTAGTGATTTGTCGACAGAGCTTGCGTACATAATCTGACGGCAGATTGGCTGTAAAATGCGCGCAGAATCTGCAGTATGTACAATTTAAATATATTAGATCATGCTCCATTGCTACCGCCAGTCTGCCGTCAGAGTCTGTTAACAGATTCTGTGTGCAATCTGTTGCCTTTCTGTCAACAAACACTGTTACGCAAAATCTGCTTGCGCAGGTTTGGTTATTTGGGATGTAAAATAATTATTTTTATTTTTATTTTTCACATCCTTCAGTACCAATAAATATCAAATGAATACATCTTACAAGGGAAACACGAGGTGACTGCTCCGGTGATTTTGTTGTGCTTCTTATAGGCTGTTTTTGGAAGAAAAAAACGACACGTGTCCAGCCGTTTCAGCCAATAGGTCATAGTTTCGAAGAAATCAATTTTTAAAATTGACTCTAGTCGGTCGTGGCACATTTGATACGTTCGATCGTCACTATTAAACAGTAGCAGCGGTAGCGCAGTAGGTAAGATGTTGGCTTCGTATACAGTAGGTTGCGTGTTCAAATCTCGTCTCGTATATTTTTTTTTATTAAAAATTTGTTTTTATCTGTAATTATTTATATTATCGTAGATATACACGAAAAAGATTATTTATTTAATTATATTGATATATATATATTTTTTAAATTAAATTAAAAAATTTTTGAATAATTATTGTAATAATTTGAAACATCTGAATAAAGAAATATTATTTTCTTTATAAATTTCAGGGAGGATCCCGTTTGCCTATAAATTAATTGCTTACAGTATCGATTGCTGACATTCAACTTATCCACATTTCATTTGCATACAAAAATTATTGCCTACAGAACAATTACCTACAAGTTGTATTACGCACAAATAAAAAATTTAAAGCTGAACGCTCGTTTGCACACACGACACTTGCACACAAATCACATTGCACACATAATATTATTGCCTACAGTATGATTGCCTACATGCTCTACTGCGCACAAATAAAAATTAAGAGACGAATGCACGTTTGCGCACAAAAATTATTGCCTACAGTAAGATTGCTTACAAGTTCTATTGTGCACAAATAAAAAATTAAGAGACGGACGTACGTTTGCACACACCAAACTATTGCGCACAAGCCACATTGCGCACATAATATTATTGCCTACAGTACGTTTGTCAACAAGCTCTATTGCGCACAAATAAAAATTAAGAGAAACGTACTTTTGCACCCAAAAATAATTGCCTACAGTACGATTGCCTACAAGCTATGTGACTGGGGGGCTTCGCCTCCCAGAGTCCCCGTATCCCGGGGGGTGGGGGCTATAGTCTCTTGTGTTTAAGCTAAAGAGTGAATTTCTCACAAAAAACTGTAGCTCCCATTCCACCGTGATACGGGGGGTCTGGGGGGAGAAGCCCCCCAGTTACATAGCTAGAGATAGACAGTATAACTGGATAATTACCAATTTTTTAAACGTACGTTTTTCTCTTAATTTTTATTTATGCGCAATAGAGCTTGTAGGCAATCGTACTGTAGGCAATTATTTTTGTGTGCAAACGTACGTTTGTCTCTTAATTTTTATTTGTGCGCGATAGAACTTGTTGGCAAACGTATTGTAGGCAATAATATTATGTGCGCAATAGTTTGGTGTGTGCAAACGTACGTCCGTCTCTTAATTTTTTATTTGTGCACAGTAGAACTTGTAAGCAATCTTACTGTAGGCAATAATTTTTGTGCGCAAACGTGCATTCGTCTCTTAATTTTTATTTGTGCGCAATAGAGCATGTAGGCAATCATACTGAAGGCAATAATATTATGTGTGCAATGTGATTTGTGCGCAAGTGTCGTGTGTGCAAACGAGCGTTTGGCTTTTAATTTTTTATTTGTGCGTAATACAACTTGTAGGTAATTGTTCTGTAGGCAATAATTTTTGTGTGTAAATAAAATGTGGATAAGTTGAATGTCAGCAATCGATACTGTAGGCAATTGATTTGTAGGCAATTGGGACCCTTCCTAAATTTCATTTTAATTTAATGTTATTAATTTTTATTACTTTATGATTGTAATGAAAGATGATAAATTTTCAAATTAATAGATAATTTGTTATCTTATTTGTTATCTTATTTTTCTTTTTTTCGTTATCAATCACGCAATGATAAATAAAGGTTGTAAAGCTTGTGCCGACATGTCACTCTTTAGTGATTCTATATTATTTGAAAAAATTATTAGAAAATTTTTCGTCATGTCGCTCGTGATCACGTTTTTATTACATGTTTATTTATGTATCCATATGAGTAACAACAACGACGATGACGACAACGACAACGACGGTAATAATAATTATTTCATACATGAATATTTAATTATTTACTAATTTGTAAATTTATAAAATTTTATTAGAATCAAATAGTAATAAAAATTAATAACATTAAATTAAAACAAAATTTATAAAAATAATAATATTTCTTAATAATTAAATAATTTAATAATTATTTAAAAATTTTTAAATTTCATTTACAAGAAAAATATGTCAATATAATTAAATAAATAATTTTTGTCATGCATATCTACAATAATATAAATACAGATAAGAACAAATTTTTAATAAAAAAAAAAGATGCACGAGATTTGAACACGCAATCTATTGTGCGAGCCAACGTCTTACCTATTGCGCTACCGCTGCTACTGTTCAATAGTGACGATCGAACGTATCAAGTTTGTCGCGGCCGACTAGAGTTATTTTTAAAAATCGATTTCTTCGAAATTATGGCCCATTGGCTGAAACGACCGGACACGTGTCGATTTTTTTTCGTCAAAGAACAGTCTGTAAAAAGCGCATCAAAATCCCCGGAGCAATCCTCGTGTTTCCTTTGTTAATTAAAATTTCAAGAATAAAATATATATTATTATATTTTAAATTCCATAATTTCTCTTTTTAAAAAGATGAATTTGAAAATAGAACAACTTTATGATATATAATTATTTTTATATTTTTAATAAGTAATTTAAATGATATATCTCATTCTTGTAATGAAGGCTAATAAATGACTTATTAATAAATAAATTCAGTTAGACAAAATAATTGGAGGGCAATAAGACTTTATGCATTGGATGTTTTGGTTCAATAATAAATAATTCTTTATATCTATGCCATTAACCCTCTGCATACACAATATATTTTTTTCCCGATTACTACACACCATTACGCTAACCCACTAACTTTGTCGGCTCATATTTCCGAATTCAATAAATTTCAATGTTTCCTTTTTTTTAATCAAAAGGAAAAATACTTAGAATTATGATGGTGCTGATTAAAAAATCGAAAATATTAAAAGAAAAAAGATTTTTTGAAAAAAATGAGGAAGAAATGAGAACATTTTTGTGAAAAGTAATTTTTGTTTCAAACGCCTGTATTCTTTTGAAAGAAAAAGATAAAATAGTAAAGTAGGTGATCAATGGAAAGCTAAAAAGTTGAACTTTAAGAATCTATGGTCAGATTTTTTATTCTGTTTAAAAACTATATTTATTTGACGATATGAAAATGACATTTTCTGATATTTTCCAATATCACAGAAATGAGGCGTAATGTTAGTCACATTTTTTAATATAAATAATTAAAAATATTTTAATAATTTATTATTAGTAATTTTTATTAATTACAAAACAACAGTAGTAATAATATTGTTTAAACAATTATTTAGTCATTTATTTATTAATTTTGATGAAATACAAATGAAAGTAGTAATAATATTTATTTATCAAATTTATTTAATAGAAAATAGTTTATCTACTACATAATTTTACAATTTTTCTTCAGTATAAAACTTCGAACTCCTCAGCTCGGCGTTATCTCGCCCGCGATATCATGTGTAAAATAAAATATTATTTGAGTGCATATATATAAGGTGTAGTAAAAAGAA
This sequence comes from Odontomachus brunneus, assembly GCF_010583005.1. Taxonomy (NCBI): domain Eukaryota; kingdom Metazoa; phylum Arthropoda; class Insecta; order Hymenoptera; family Formicidae; genus Odontomachus; species Odontomachus brunneus. The sequence goes on along the minus strand of NW_022639659.1, from coordinate 327,499 downwards.
ATCCATTATTTTTGCATGAAATTAAAGGCTTTATTTAGCATAGTTAGAATGATCCGATTTAGGTCAAATATGCACCGTTTTGTTCGATAACTTGTTGCTACTTTTGAAGGTAATTCCATTATGTCTCTCTCATAGAAACCCTTGTCCCTATTGGCAAAAAACTGGGACAATCGACTTTCACAAGCTTCTCTTGAGGCGAATTTTTCACCAGCAAAATCATTCGCCATAGACAGGAACAGGTGGTAATCACTTGGTGCCAGGTCCGGACTATAAGGTGGATGCATAAGAACCTCCCAACCAAGCTCCCGGAGCTTCTGGCGAGTCACTATCGATGTGTGTGGCCTGGCGTTGTCCTGATGGCACACAATTCCTCTCCTATTGGCCAAAGCTGACCGCTTCTGGGCGATTGATTCCTTCAGACGGTCCAATTGTTGACAGCACAGGTCCGAATTAAGAGTTTGGCCGTAGGGAAGCAGCTCATAGTGGATGATTCCCTGCCAATCCCACCAAACACACAGCAAAGCCTTCCTGACCGTCAATCCTGGCTTGGCCACCGTTTG
>NW_022639659.1:320162-320376 GCF_010583005.1 Odontomachus brunneus | reverse complement strand
ATTATTTTATCGACATTTTCGACAATTGGCCTTCCAGAGCGTGGTGCATCTTTGACATCAAAATTACCGGAACGGAATCGACGAAACCAAAATTGTGATTGGCTGTTACAGTATCAGGACCATAAACACTATTCACATTTTCAGCTGCCTGGCTTGCGTTTTCGCCTTTATTGAAGAAAAACTGTAAAATATGGCGAATTTTCTCTTCGCTGGT
>NW_022639659.1:319434-320152 GCF_010583005.1 Odontomachus brunneus | reverse complement strand
TGTTTAAGCATTATGCACATTTGTGTTACCCAGAAAACCACGTCATTTCAGAAAAAGTACACCAGATCGTTTTTCAGACATTTCACCTTCATTTTTGACCTTTCCAAGGTCGCAAAAACAATTTTTTCATAAGACAAGTTTGATGTAAAATTTTCCGCTCTTTCGAAATCCGCAGTCAAAAATAGGGTGTCCCATTAGAAAAAACCATCGTGACCTTGAAGTAACCTACAAAATTGACCTCAAGGTCAAAACCAATGGTACAATTGAATGACCCCCTCTGTCCTGGTCAACTTTTATCTAAACCATTTTTTTGTAGATACCGTAATTTGGAAGATATTCGGATCCATAGACTAAAATGACTCACCCTGTATATATATATATATATACAGGGTAGGCCAAAAGTCTGGATACACCAAAATATGTCATAAACGATGCATTTTAGAAAAAAATGTTTCACACAAAAGTTGTAAGGCTTAAAAAAAAAAAACGCATTCAACGATAGTAGTTATTTGACATAGGATAGCATCGCCAAGGTCAGAACATGGTCAACATTGCTTTTATAAATAGAAACACATTTTTTATTACGGTATTTTATTCTACGTAAAAAAGCAAACAACTTTTGCTTGAAAAAATTTTTTATACGACCTCTATTTTCTAAGATATTTACGTAAATATCTACAAAATTATTGGTTTCAATAATTTTTTACTTGAATTCTAT
>NW_022639659.1:319222-319396 GCF_010583005.1 Odontomachus brunneus | reverse complement strand
ATCCATTATTTTTGCATGAAATTGAAGGCTTTATTTAGCATAGTTAGAATGATCCGATTTAGGTCAAATATGCACCGTTTTGTTCGATAACTTGTTGGCATTTTGAAGGTAATTCCATTATGTCTCTCTCATAGAAACCCTTGTCCCTATTGGCAAAAAACTGGGACAATCGAC
>NW_022639659.1:318763-319212 GCF_010583005.1 Odontomachus brunneus | reverse complement strand
ACAAAATTATTGGTTTCAATAATTTTTTACTTGAATTCTATCAACTTTATTGAAAATATCAAGAGATAAAAACTGCTTATTTTGTTTCCATAGAGCTCTGAGAATTTTTTCAAAATTTTGTGTTAACTTTTTAGTACTTCAAGAAAATGCAAAAAAATGCAGTACTAAAAAGTTAACGTATACGTGTCGCTTGTTTCTCCGCCTCGAAATCTGTTTACTCATCGTTGCTAAGAGGTAAGCCATTTCTTTTACACACAGAGCCTGTCCTACTGCTTTTCGTGAGTTCATTTGTTTATACATTTTAATTAATTACGGAATAAATATTGAGAAAATTTCAAAATAGTATATAATTTTTATGATTATTTTGACTCGTTCTATCTGTATCTGGTTGCTCGATCAGTTACCGATATACATATATATATATATATATATATATATATATATATATA
>NW_022639659.1:318051-318542 GCF_010583005.1 Odontomachus brunneus | reverse complement strand
CAATTGTTGACAGTACAAGTCCGAATTAAGAGTTTGGCCGTAGGGGAGCAGCTCATAGTGAATGATTCCCTGTCAATCCCACCAAACACATAGCAAAGTCTTCCCGACCGTCAATCCTGGCTTGGCCACCGTTTGCGCCGGCTCACCGCGTTTCGACCACGACCGGTTTCGCTTGACGTTGTCGTAAGTGACCCACTTTTCATCACCAGTCACCATCCGCTGCAGAAATGGGTCGATTTTATTGCGATTCAGCAGCGATTCGCAGATAGAAATTCGGTCCATGAGGTTTTTTTGCGTTAATTCGTGTGGCACCCGAATACATCGAGTTTCTTTTTGTATCCAGCCTTATTCAAGTGGTTCCAAACGGTTTTTTGTGCAATGTTTATCTCCTGGGCAATCGAAACAGTGCTTACATGACGGTCGGACTCGACGATTTCCATTATTTTATCGACATTTTCGACAATTGGCCTTCCAGAGCGTGGTGCATCTTT
>NW_022639659.1:317269-317436 GCF_010583005.1 Odontomachus brunneus | reverse complement strand
TTACACTTCTTTAGTTTTACTTTAAATGTATGTAAAAACTGACATATGTTTAAGTTTATTTCAAGATTCACTTTCAAAACAATTAAATGTCACTTTATAAAGAGTAATAGCATATTGTTTACACCAAAAGACGGTTTTAATTATTTCTTCTCGTTCTTATTTCTTTT
>NW_022639659.1:315868-317016 GCF_010583005.1 Odontomachus brunneus | reverse complement strand
TCGCTTTTCGGGAGACGTTAATACGTTAATAGGAAACAATTGACGATTAGACTCAGTAGCATGATATGGTCGTGTTGTCCACCTTGCTATTCCGCACGCAGCGTACGAGTCGCTCGAGCATCAGGAGCGTCGTGCCTCTATCGTTCCAATTAAAAGAAATAAGAACGAGAAGAAATAATTAAAACCGTCTTTTGGTGTAAACAATATGCTATTACTCTTTATAAAGTGACATTTAATTGTTTTGAAAAATTTATTCACGATATTTGTTTTTTCGGTGTCTGTTTGCATTCTAGTCGCCATTTTGGGTTCGCCATTTTGAATTTTCAAAAAGGCCATACGTCATCGCAAACTAGACATTTCAATGAAAATTTTAAGCCCTTTTAAAGAATTTTATCTAAAAAATTGAAATGGGCAGGGGGGTGGCCGATTTGACAGAGAACACCCCATATATATATATATAAATATAAGTAGTGGACAAAATAAATCATACACCTTTCGATAAATTGAATTTAGTAGTATAACTATTATTTTAACAAGCAAATAGATTAATAAATACAGGAAAATCAAAGCATTTCAAAGTATTTAAATAAAGGAAATATAAAATAATAAACACTGTGCTCCATTTGCTTGTAAAAAAAATTATTATTTAATATGGTTACATTTTAACCTGGTAAAAATAAATCATACTTAAATGTATAACGTAGAAAATTGTCAATATTTACATTGCGTCTTTCTGCTGTCATTCGTTAGTTTAGTGTTTGTTTACATTGCGACTAGACGACTAGAATGTCGTGTTCGGTAAATCAGTAGTAACTGTAACGAGCAAGAATAATGTCACGGAAGCAAAGGACCACGTACAAAACCTATGGAAAATTGTTTTCGGTCAAATTGGTTTAAATTTCATTATGTTATAGTTTTTGTTATGCTGATAAAAAGTTATCATTGCACCAAGTCCCAAAAGTCAATATTTCCCAAGATATAAAGGGTTAAAGTAGTGAAATATGGTCATCCGCAGTAGTAAGACGTATGTTATAAGTATAAGTGATACATTGATATTTATTCACGAAATAAATAAAAATCGATTTTTACATATATATATACAGGGTGTTCAAAAAGTCCCGGACCGGTGAAATATCTCGAAAACTAAG
>NW_022639659.1:314683-315858 GCF_010583005.1 Odontomachus brunneus | reverse complement strand
GTGATCAGTAAATACATCTTTTTAAACGCCACAACTTTTATCTGAAACATTTTTTTCTAAAATGCTTAGTTTTCGAGATATTTCACCGGTCCGGGACTTTTTGAACACCCTGTATATATGTATGTATGTAATTTATTGCCTCCCTTCAGGGTTACAATTCAATGCCTACTCTAACGCTCGTTTACATTTAATTTATACTAACTTATACTAACTTATGCTAACTTAAAAACTAACTTATCTAACGCTTATTCTAATTGCTTATACTAACTTATACTAACTTATGCTAACTTAAAAACTAACTTATCTAACGCTTATTCTAATTGCTTATACTAACTTATACTAACTTATACTAACGCTTCCAACGCTACATATTAAACATCCCAATCGCCCAACTTAACCTAAAAACCCCCCCATCCCCCTCTCCCCATCTACTCCCCTACACACACACACCCCCTCAATCTTTCCTATCCCTCCCCTCCCCCTCTCGTCCCCCCAACCTAACCTCCGTTTCCGCCGTCCTTCGCGCTCATTCGCTCTCCAACTCCCCCCCTCTCTCTCATCACTCACACACACTCAATCTTCCTCCCCCCTTCCCCCTCTCCATCTCCCTCATTCTTTCCAATCTTCTTAACCATTCCCCCCTTCCCCTTCCTCCCCCAACACCAACTCCACCATCTCTTGCCAGCTCCCTACATCCCCCCAATCCAAACACTCCTCCCATACATGTTCCCATGATTCCTCCCTAATCCCACATAATCTACATTTCCTTTCTTCTTTCTCTTTCCAATACCAGTTCCCCCTCATCCCATTTCCTAACCTAAATTTCGCTAACCTTTGCCACCTATTCTCCCCCCACCCCTTCTTCAAGTACCCTGGTATCCCCTCCCCTTTTATCCTCCCATACCATTTATTATATTTTGCCTCCTTTATCCTACACCACCTCTCCATCCTATGCATTTCCCTCTCCCTCTTTATCACTTTCTCAAACCCCCCCACACCTTTCTTCCTCTCCTCCACCACTTCCCACAAACTTAATCCTCTCTCCTCAAAAAAATACTTTCTTTCACTCTCCCATTTTCCAATAACCTTCCCTTTTTTCCATCTCTCTTTCATTTCCTCCCAACACAATCTTGCTATTCTACTTCCCCTTTCTTCCTCCAACCTTTTCTCAAAAT
>NW_022639659.1:314448-314673 GCF_010583005.1 Odontomachus brunneus | reverse complement strand
ATCTCTCTTTCATTTCCTCCCAACACAATCTTGCTATCCTACTTCCCCTTCCTTCCTCCAACCTTTTCTCAAAACCCCAAGCCCTTATACTCGCCCTTTCTCTCATTCTCTCCCTTTGTAACTCCTCCCTCAATAAATATCCTGGCGTCTCCCATTCTACCTCTAAAACCCACCTCAAATACCTATCTTGCAACCTCTCCATTCCCTCCCTCTTTTTCCATCCCT
>NW_022639659.1:314116-314438 GCF_010583005.1 Odontomachus brunneus | reverse complement strand
CTCTCCCTTTGTAACTCCTCCCTCAATAAATATCCTGGCGTCTCCCATTCTACCTCTAAAACCCACCTCAAATACCTATCTTGCAACCTCTCCATTCCCTCCCTCTTTTTCCATCCCTATACCTCCACCCCATACCCCATCACTGACCACACTAACTTATCGAATAACCATAAACTCCTCCCCCAATCCCCCTTAAATCTCCTCTTTCCTATCCCCCAATCCTGTCCCATTACTAACGCCCCTCTTCTTATCCTTTCCTTCACATGCTCCTCCTGCCCCCCGTTCTTCTGCAGCGTATATCCCAAATATTTATAACTTTTCA
>NW_022639659.1:313807-314106 GCF_010583005.1 Odontomachus brunneus | reverse complement strand
TATAAGTGATACATTGATATTTATTCACGAAATAAATAAAAATCGATTTTTACATATATATATGTAATAAATATTTAGTTCCGCAATATATATGTATATGTATATACAGGGTGGGGCAAAAGTATCGGACCGGTGAAATATCTCGAAAAATATAAGTTTTACAAAAAACTGTTTCAGATCTTAAAAAGATTTATTGTATTTACTGATTTTAGCAGATTGATCTTGGGTGGCATTGCCAAGGTAAAAAATCAGTTGTTTTCACGGCTACTCACAATGTTGTTTTCACGGCTACTCACAAT
>NW_022639659.1:313594-313797 GCF_010583005.1 Odontomachus brunneus | reverse complement strand
TTCACCTCCTCAATTTTCTTCCCCTTCCACCTCCAACTCACACTCTTCTCCCTCCCTCCCCCCTTCCTAAACCTCATAATTTTCGACTTCTCCACATTCATCTCCAATCCCTTCCTATCCAAGTATCTCGCTAACCTCTCTATCAAACATTTTATCTCCCCCTCTTCCTCCGCCAGAATCGCTATGTCATCAGCGTATGCCAA
>NW_022639659.1:313334-313584 GCF_010583005.1 Odontomachus brunneus | reverse complement strand
TTTACTGATTTTAGCAGATTGATCTTGGGTGGCATTGCCAAGGTAAAAAATCAGTTGTTTTCACGGCTACTCACAATGTTGTTTTCACGGCTACTCACAATGTTGTTTTCACGGCTACTCACAATCAGTTGTTTTCACGGCTACTCACAATCAGTTGTTTTCACAGTTACTCAAAATCAAAACTGATTGTGAGTAGCCGTGAAAATAACTGATTTTTGACCTTGGCAACACCACCCAAGATCTATCTTAC
>NW_022639659.1:313119-313324 GCF_010583005.1 Odontomachus brunneus | reverse complement strand
CCCCACCCCACCCCCCCTTCCCAACTCCTCCTCCAGATCTGCCAAATATAAGTTGAATAAATGCGGACTTAACGGGCACCCTTGCCTCACTCCCCTCGCTGTCCAGAAGCACTCTCCTTCCACCCCACCTACCCTCACTCTGTTCCTCGTCTCCCTTACTACCTCCTCACATCTCCCCACCAACCCTTCCCTTACCCCTCTCTCA
>NW_022639659.1:312908-313109 GCF_010583005.1 Odontomachus brunneus | reverse complement strand
ACATAGTGAAATTTCAGCCAATTTGACCGAAAACCATTTTCCATAGGTTTTGTGCGGGGTCCTTTCTCTTGATATCCGAAATTTGGTCATTCGTGACCGACAGAATAGTGATTCTTTTCGAATAATTGCTAATAAATACTCCATCTCTATTGGAGCAGTGCAGCACATTTGGAAAAAATACGAAACACATGGAATTGTGAC
>NW_022639659.1:312464-312898 GCF_010583005.1 Odontomachus brunneus | reverse complement strand
GCCCTTAAATCTACAAATAACGCAACCAAAACCCCCCCTTTCCTTTCTATCCTTTTATTTATCAAATAATTGAGTGTAAATATATTATCCATCGTTCCCATACCCCTTCTGAATCCCGCCTGGTTCTGCGGCACCAGCCCCTTCTTTTCCACTTCGTCCCTTAACCTCTCCGCCAAGACCGTCGCGTATATCTTATACAGGGTCGGTGTCAATGTCACCCCCCTGTAATCCTCCACCTTATCCCCTACCCCCTTCTTCAACACCGGCACAATTATACCCTCCCTCCATTCCTCAATCCAACCCTCTCCTTTCCACATCTTACTACATATCCTCCATATCCACTCCTCCATCCCCTCTCCTCCATACCTCCATACCTCCCCCGGAATCCCATCCCCTCCCGCCGCTTTCCCATCCTTTATCCCCTTTAACGCTTC
>NW_022639659.1:306887-310962 GCF_010583005.1 Odontomachus brunneus | reverse complement strand
TATATATATATATATATATATATATATATATATATATATGTAATAAATATTTAGTTCCGCAATATATATGTATATGTACATACAGGGTGGGGCAAAAGTATCGGACCGGTGAAATATCTCGAAAAATATAAGTTTTACAAAAAACTGTTTCAGATCTTAAAAAGATTTATTGTATTTACTGATTTTAGCAGATTGATCTTGGGTGGCATTGCCAAGGTAAAAAATCAGTTGTTTTCACGGCTACTCACAATGTTGTTTTCACGGCTACTCACAATGTTGTTTTCACGGCTACTCACAATCAGTTGTTTTCACGGCTACTCACAATCAGTTGTTTTCACAGTTACTCAAAATCAAAACTGATTGTGAGTAGCCGTGAAAATAACTGATTTTTGACCTTGGCAACACCACCCAAGATCTATCTTACATCTTGGGAAATATTGACTTTTGGGACTTGGTACAATGATAACTTTTTATCAGCATGGCGAAAACTATAACATAGTGAAATTTCAGCCAATTTGACCGAAAACCATTTTCCATAGGTTTTGTGCGGGGTCCTTTCTCTTGATATCCGAAATTTGGTCATTCGTGACCGACAGAATAGTGATTCTTTTCGAATAATTGCTAATAAATACTCCATCTCTATTGGAGCAGTGCAGCACATTTGGAAAAAATACGAAACACATGGAATTGTGACAAACTATTCTGGACAAGGTCGGAAACGAACTACAACTATTCGTGATGATATTAGAATCGTTCGAATGGTAAAATAAAATCCCAAACTATCGTCGCGAAACATTGTGGAATCAATGAACTTAACTGTCAGCAGCCGCACTGTGCGTCACAGACTCAAGGAATCTGGACTGAAAAGCGTGTTCGTATCAAAGCATCCTTTCATCAATAAAATAAATAAGAAGAAAAGGTTTAATTTTGTCAAGAAGTACGCGAATATGCCTCTAGACTTTTGGAAGAAAGTATTGTAGTTTGATGAAAGCAAGTTCGAGTTATTCGGATAAAAGCGGCGCTCTAGAGTATGGAGAAAACCTAATGAGGTTTTGAAAGAAGTAAATATTCAGAAGACTGTAAAACATAGAGGTGGTAATGTCATGGTATGGGGGTGCTTTGCCTGGTCTGGTATCGGTAATTTGGCTCGAATTGAAAGCATTATGACGGCAGAAGGATATATCGATATATTGTGCGAGAATTTGGAAGAATCTCTTTTGAAATTGGGTTTAGAAAACAAATATATTTTCCAGCAAGATAATGACTCAAAGTACAAGACGAAGAAAACCACTGCTTTTTTCAAATCTGGTAAAGTACAACTGCTCGAATAGTTACCACAATCACCAAATTTAAACCCTATTGAAAATTTGTGGGCTTATTTGGACAGAAACGTAGATAAAACAAACATAACTGACAAGATATCGTAGCACTCCAGAAGGCATGGGAGGAAATTAATTTTAAATATTTGAAGAAATTAATCGAGAGTATGCCTCGCCAACCGGAAGCGGTATTAAAAGCTAAAGGCGATTACACTAAGTACTAAACTAAACATCATTAGATTTAAGTTTATTTGTTTGTTAATTGTTATTTCTAGAAGTGTATAATGTATTTTGACCAGGTAAAAATGTTATCAAAATTAAATAATTTTTTTTACAAGCAAATGGAGCACAGTGTTTATTATTTTATATTTCCTTTATTTAAATACTTTGAAATGCTTTGATTTTCCTATATTTAATAATCTATTTGCTTTTTAAACATATAGTTACACTAACAAATACAATTTATTGGAAGGTGTATGAGTTATTTTGTCCAGTACTGTATGTGTATATGTATACACACATACACACGCACACACGCACGCACACATGCACGCACGCGCGCGCGCACACACACACACACACACACACACACACACACACACACACACACACAAAATAACATGTTGCAAACGTTTGGATATGTTAGAAATAATTGCTGTTAAGTAATCTGATGTAATACGTGTTCATTCTTCTTCTAATCGTAATTTTAGTTCTTCTTTCGATCTTATAGGTGTAATTCGATTCAATATGTTTCATGATGTTACGATTCAATAAATCCCATAAATTCTATATTGGATTTAAATCTGATGATTGTGGTGGAGGATGTAATATTTTTGGGCAATTATTGGGAGTATATATTAATTTAAAAGGATTTTCAAAAGATGGCGTAACTAGTACTATATTGCATCGGGCCATATTGTTGCTACCTTTAAGTCAAAGCACCATCATATGGCTTTAGTTTTCAGCATGTGTCATTGTGCCGAAATGTAAACAACATTGTTTTTTTGAGCATTGAATATGTCGAATTTTGTGCCAACAAAACGCAATTTGCGGGAAGCTTTGCTTTTTTGCTTTCATTTGAAGAAAAGTGCTGCTGAAAGTTAACGAATGCTGTCGGAAACTTATAGTGATTATACTCCATCGATTTCAACATGTGAGTATTGGTTTTGACGCTATAAAAAAGGTGATTTTGATACGGGAGACAAGGAACGTCCAGCCAGCCGAAACAGTTTTAAGATGAGGAAGTGGAACTTTTACTCGACCAACACCCGAGTCAAACGCAAGAAGAACTTGCAGAATTATTAAATCTTAATCGATGAACGATTTCCAGATATTTGAAGGTCATTGAAATGATTCAAAAGCAAGGAAATTGGGTGCCGTATGAGTTGAAGTCGAGGGACGTCAAAAGGCGCAAAATGACCTGTGAATTGTTGCTTCAAAGACACAGAAGAAAAAATATTTTGCATCGTATCGTGACGGGTGATAAATAATGGATACGCTACGATAATCCGAAGCGCAAAAAATCATGGTGCAGGCCAGACGAACCATCAACATCGACGGCAAAACCGAATGTTCATGGCGTCAAGCTCATGCTCTGTATTTGGTGGGATCAGCTGGATGTAGTGTATTATGAGCTGCTCCAACCCAACGAAACCATCACTTGGAAACGTTACTAACAACAATTGATATAATTGAACCGAGCATTGAAGTAAAAACGGCGAGATTACGTGAAAAGACACGACAAAGTGATTTTCCAGCACGACAACGTTCGGCCACATGTTGCGAAACCGGTCAAGGAAATGTTAGAAGCGCTTAACTGGGATGTCTTACCACACCCGCCATATTCTCCAGATATTGCTCCTTCTGATTACCACTTATTTTGATCGATGACTCATGGCCTGTCTGAGCAGCGCTTTCATTCGTATGAGGATACCAAAAAATGGGTCGATTCGTGGATAGACTCAAAAGATGTGTTGTTCTTTCGACGTGGAATCCACCTCTTACCAGAAAGATGGGAAAAAGTAGTGGCTAGCGATGGACAATATTTTGAATGATCAATTTGTAACCATTTTTTCATAATAAAACCGTATTCTTACCAAGAAATCTCTTAAAATTAATGCACACTCCTAATACATAATAAATATTCTTTTACTATTCGTGCCCGGGTAGGAATTTAAAAAAGAGCTTGTAATAATCCTGGATAGTTTTTCCCCATTTCTGTCTAGGTGATTCAGGCAAGCTCGAATAAGCCCTGTACAGAGATGTAACGCTTTTGTAAGTCAGGGCCCGATATGTAAATTTGACAAGGCATTCTATGTAGGCCCTATCTGGAGAGACCTAACAAGGAGATGACGCCAATTAGGAAATCGCTTTTCCAACGAATCATAGTGCGTTCGATAGCTTACATGTAGCTAATAAAAACCCTAAAGGCGTTTGTGCCAATGGGCCTTCGTTTAGGAGAAATTACAAAACAAAGTTAGGGTCACGCAACTATGTCCCATGTAAAGAAGAACATTAGAATCTTTTTCGAGTAAGCGGCGTAGCTGAGCCGACTAAGGCTCCCGTCCATACATTTTTGCGCCGGCGGCGTGCGTTCGAGTCCCGCCGACGACTGCTTCGCTTTTTTTTTTTTTTTCAATTTTGGATATATAAAAGACACTACATTAATCATTATTTATTTTTTTAAATTTATTTTGTTTTTCTATGTAAAAATAAGGACATTTCGGGATGTTTGAACGCAATACGAAATAAAAAAC
>NW_022639659.1:296398-302766 GCF_010583005.1 Odontomachus brunneus | reverse complement strand
TATATATATATATATATATATATATATATATATATATATGTAATAAATATTTAGTTCCGCAATATATATGTATATGTACATACAGGGTGGGGCAAAAGTATCGGACCGGTGAAATATCTCGAAAAATATAAGTTTTACAAAAAACTGTTTCAGATCTTAAAAAGATTTATTGTATTTACTGATTTTAGCAGATTGATCTTGGGTGGCATTGCCAAGGTAAAAAATCAGTTGTTTTCACGGCTACTCACAATGTTGTTTTCACGGCTACTCACAATGTTGTTTTCACGGCTACTCACAATCAGTTGTTTTCACGGCTACTCACAATCAGTTGTTTTCACAGTTACTCAAAATCAAAACTGATTGTGAGTAGCCGTGAAAATAACTGATTTTTGACCTTGGCAACACCACCCAAGATCTATCTTACATCTTGGGAAATATTGACTTTTGGGACTTGGTACAATGATAACTTTTTATCAGCATGGCGAAAACTATAACATAGTGAAATTTCAGCCAATTTGACCGAAAACCATTTTCCATAGGTTTTGTGCGGGGTCCTTTCTCTTGATATCCGAAATTTGGTCATTCGTGACCGACAGAATAGTGATTCTTTTCGAATAATTGCTAATAAATACTCCATCTCTATTGGAGCAGTGCAGCACATTTGGAAAAAATACGAAACACATGGAATTGTGACAAACTATTCTGGACAAGGTCGGAAACGAACTACAACTATTCGTGATGATATTAGAATCGTTCGAATGGTAAAATAAAATCCCAAACTATCGTCGCGAAACATTGTGGAATCAATGAACTTAACTGTCAGCAGCCGCACTGTGCGTCACAGACTCAAGGAATCTGGACTGAAAAGCGTGTTCGTATCAAAGCATCCTTTCATCAATAAAATAAATAAGAAGAAAAGGTTTAATTTTGTCAAGAAGTACGCGAATATGCCTCTAGACTTTTGGAAGAAAGTATTGTAGTTTGATGAAAGCAAGTTCGAGTTATTCGGATAAAAGCGGCGCTCTAGAGTATGGAGAAAACCTAATGAGGTTTTGAAAGAAGTAAATATTCAGAAGACTGTAAAACATAGAGGTGGTAATGTCATGGTATGGGGGTGCTTTGCCTGGTCTGGTATCGGTAATTTGGCTCGAATTGAAAGCATTATGACGGCAGAAGGATATATCGATATATTGTGCGAGAATTTGGAAGAATCTCTTTTGAAATTGGGTTTAGAAAACAAATATATTTTCCAGCAAGATAATGACTCAAAGTACAAGACGAAGAAAACCACTGCTTTTTTCAAATCTGGTAAAGTACAACTGCTCGAATAGTTACCACAATCACCAAATTTAAACCCTATTGAAAATTTGTGGGCTTATTTGGACAGAAACGTAGATAAAACAAACATAACTGACAAGATATCGTAGCACTCCAGAAGGCATGGGAGGAAATTAATTTTAAATATTTGAAGAAATTAATCGAGAGTATGCCTCGCCAACCGGAAGCGGTATTAAAAGCTAAAGGCGATTACACTAAGTACTAAACTAAACATCATTAGATTTAAGTTTATTTGTTTGTTAATTGTTATTTCTAGAAGTGTATAATGTATTTTGACCAGGTAAAAATGTTATCAAAATTAAATAATTTTTTTTACAAGCAAATGGAGCACAGTGTTTATTATTTTATATTTCCTTTATTTAAATACTTTGAAATGCTTTGATTTTCCTATATTTAATAATCTATTTGCTTTTTAAACATATAGTTACACTAACAAATACAATTTATTGGAAGGTGTATGAGTTATTTTGTCCAGTACTGTATGTGTATATGTATACACACATACACACGCACACACGCACGCACACATGCACGCACGCGCGCGCGCACACACACACACACACACACACACACACACACACACACACACACACAAAATAACATGTTGCAAACGTTTGGATATGTTAGAAATAATTGCTGTTAAGTAATCTGATGTAATACGTGTTCATTCTTCTTCTAATCGTAATTTTAGTTCTTCTTTCGATCTTATAGGTGTAATTCGATTCAATATGTTTCATGATGTTACGATTCAATAAATCCCATAAATTCTATATTGGATTTAAATCTGATGATTGTGGTGGAGGATGTAATATTTTTGGGCAATTATTGGGAGTATATATTAATTTAAAAGGATTTTCAAAAGATGGCGTAACTAGTACTATATTGCATCGGGCCATATTGTTGCTACCTTTAAGTCAAAGCACCATCATATGGCTTTAGTTTTCAGCATGTGTCATTGTGCCGAAATGTAAACAACATTGTTTTTTTGAGCATTGAATATGTCGAATTTTGTGCCAACAAAACGCAATTTGCGGGAAGCTTTGCTTTTTTGCTTTCATTTGAAGAAAAGTGCTGCTGAAAGTTAACGAATGCTGTCGGAAACTTATAGTGATTATACTCCATCGATTTCAACATGTGAGTATTGGTTTTGACGCTATAAAAAAGGTGATTTTGATACGGGAGACAAGGAACGTCCAGCCAGCCGAAACAGTTTTAAGATGAGGAAGTGGAACTTTTACTCGACCAACACCCGAGTCAAACGCAAGAAGAACTTGCAGAATTATTAAATCTTAATCGATGAACGATTTCCAGATATTTGAAGGTCATTGAAATGATTCAAAAGCAAGGAAATTGGGTGCCGTATGAGTTGAAGTCGAGGGACGTCAAAAGGCGCAAAATGACCTGTGAATTGTTGCTTCAAAGACACAGAAGAAAAAATATTTTGCATCGTATCGTGACGGGTGATAAATAATGGATACGCTACGATAATCCGAAGCGCAAAAAATCATGGTGCAGGCCAGACGAACCATCAACATCGACGGCAAAACCGAATGTTCATGGCGTCAAGCTCATGCTCTGTATTTGGTGGGATCAGCTGGATGTAGTGTATTATGAGCTGCTCCAACCCAACGAAACCATCACTTGGAAACGTTACTAACAACAATTGATATAATTGAACCGAGCATTGAAGTAAAAACGGCGAGATTACGTGAAAAGACACGACAAAGTGATTTTCCAGCACGACAACGTTCGGCCACATGTTGCGAAACCGGTCAAGGAAATGTTAGAAGCGCTTAACTGGGATGTCTTACCACACCCGCCATATTCTCCAGATATTGCTCCTTCTGATTACCACTTATTTTGATCGATGACTCATGGCCTGTCTGAGCAGCGCTTTCATTCGTATGAGGATACCAAAAAATGGGTCGATTCGTGGATAGACTCAAAAGATGTGTTGTTCTTTCGACGTGGAATCCACCTCTTACCAGAAAGATGGGAAAAAGTAGTGGCTAGCGATGGACAATATTTTGAATGATCAATTTGTAACCATTTTTTCATAATAAAACCGTATTCTTACCAAGAAATCTCTTAAAATTAATGCACACTCCTAATACATAATAAATATTCTTTTACTATTCGTGCCCGGGTAGGAATTTAAAAAAGAGCTTGTAATAATCCTGGATAGTTTTTCCCCATTTCTGTCTAGGTGATTCAGGCAAGCTCGAATAAGCCCTGTACAGAGATGTAACGCTTTTGTAAGTCAGGGCCCGATATGTAAATTTGACAAGGCATTCTATGTAGGCCCTATCTGGAGAGACCTAACAAGGAGATGACGCCAATTAGGAAATCGCTTTTCCAACGAGTCATAGTGCGTTCGATAGCTTACATGTAGCTAATAAAAACCCTAAAGGCGTTTGTGCCAATGGGCCTTCGTTTAGGAGAAATTACAAAACAAAGTTAGGGTCACGCAACTATGTCCCATGTAAAGAAGAACATTAGAATCTTTTTCGAGTAAGCGGCGTAGCTGAGCCGACTAAGGCTCCCGTCCATACATTTTTGCGCCGGCGGCGTGCGTTCGAGTCCCGCCGACGACTGCTTCCCTTTTTTTTTTTTTTCAATTTTGGATATATAAAAGACACTACATTAATCATTATTTATTTTTTTAAATTTATTTTGTTTTTCTATGTAAAAATAAGGACATTTCGGGATGTTTGAACGCAATACGAAATAAAAAACAGTTTTAAAGTCATGAACTGATTATATTTCTCATGCAATGTACATGTGTTATTTTGTCAAGAATATTTTGTACAATATAAACTTTCTTTTATAATTATATATTTATTTACATACGATAAAAGGTTTCCATCGCTTCGCAATGTTGTGGATGAAAATTGATGTAAAAATAAACATCGCATATCGATGTACATCTTGGCGGTATAAATTATAAATTATATTTTGGTTTATTATTTTTGTTGTTGAATTTTTTATATGTAGAATAAAAGTGTGAAATATTATAAAAAGATGAGACTCGCAAATGGACAAGCAGGTATATTCGTCAGTGTTCACTTGTAAGAAAGGACCTTTGTTAGGTAGAGTCCCCCCCTCCTTTCGACCTTTTTAACGGTTTTCACAGAGGGACTCTCACACGTTGTAACGGTCTGACCAGTTTCGTGGTAGCATTTGTAAAGAGAGCGTGGTACGAAACATCAGTAAAAATGGAGACAACATTTATTACCGATGAAACTGTCGAATATGTGCAACTTCTTGCAAAGTGCGATATTTCGAAGGAAGACTTGACGGATGCGGTTGAATATTTTCGTGGTAAATATATTAATGAAGAATTAATTATCTGCTTTCATAACGTCACAGTATATTTCAAATTATAATGTAAAATAATTGTTTGTAGATATTGCTGTACGCTTTAATTTAATATTTGTTGACGCCCCACGCAAATTTTCGAACAATGCTAAATTAGTTGGCGGCAAACTTTTTGAAAAATTTATTAAACTATTAGGAGAGCATGAAATTTTGGACGACATTGAATATTATACAGAAGAAGAACAAAACGTGATTGTATGCGAAAATATGCCGAGTACAAGTAAGAATACATCCGATGAATTGGAAGATTATGAACCTCCAAAAAAAATTTCTACGCATAAAGTAGTGCCATACGATACAAAATTAAAGGTCGTACTGACAGCACAAGAACATCCACAGTGGTCTTTCAAAACATTAAAGCATCATTTTAGAAAATATTTAAACCATCCTTCTGATGTTACGAAATATAAAAAAGCTGTTTTGTCAGGCGGTACTTTTAGAGACAAATTAAATACAATAAAAACTAATGTGTACGATCGCTTCACAGAAGCAAGAAATAAGAATCAATTAGTTACGCGACGTTTGCTTCAACAGTGGGCTATTGCTGCAGCCGCACAATATAACAAGCCAAAAGAAGAACAAGACAGCGAAGAACATACAAATATTTTTCATTTCGTAGCATCCAGGACGTGGTTGACCAACTTTTTACACGATTATAGGATATCGAATCGTCGCGTTGTTCGATATGTTTCCAAAAAAGAAGCAATTACACCAGAAGTTGTCATAAAATCAGCGGAACAATTTCAAACATTAATTCAAGCAATTTCGCCAGATTACGATCCCGATTTTGTAATTAATACAGACCAAACAGGATGTGAGTATAGAGTTAATGTTTCGCGAACTTACACGCACACTGGAGAAAAATTAGTTCAATTGTACATAGGCGATTTAAATAAAGTTTCGCATTCATACACCGCCCAGTATTCACTGACGAAATCCGGGAAGTTATTAAATAAAGTATTTGTTTGTTTGCAAGAATTTTCTGATAATTTTGGAGTACGCGTACAAAAAGATGTAGATAAATTATTAGAATTATGTAAAAATGTCGTTATTACATGTTCTAAATCGGGCAAATTAACAACATCATTATACGCACAGTATTTGGAAAATGTTGTTAAGCCGTATGTCGGGGATAATTTGTTTTTATTTATTGTTGATTCCTGGGGAGGACAAAAAAACATCCAAATGTATAACGAAATATTTCGCGACAAAAATAATAAACCAACATGTAATTTACAAATTATACCGCCAAAATGTACTCCGATATGTCAGCCGTGCGACGTTTATTTTTATCGACAAGTGAAAGTTATAATTAAGAAAATACAAAACTGTTCAGATGTAATTTCACAATCAGGTAACGAAAGCAAACAATTAAATACTCGTGCTGATGCGATTCGTATACAATCTTTAACTCATTATCTGTTATCAGCGCCGAAATTTAAATGTATGCTTCAATATGCATGGTATGCATCCAAATTAGCTGACGATAGAGAAATATTTTTAAATGTGAATCAATTATGCTTCTCTTCAAACATTTATAATAAAACATGTGTATGTGGACAACATAATTCATTTATTAAATGTTCGTGGTGCGAAAGAATTTTATGTTTCCAATGTTTTTACATCAATTTTCATCTACAACATTGCGAAGC
>NW_022639659.1:292193-296305 GCF_010583005.1 Odontomachus brunneus | reverse complement strand
AAAAAAAAAGCGAAGCAGTCGTCGGCGGGACTCGAACGCACGCCGCCGGCGCAAAAATGTATGGACGGGAGCCTTAGTCGGCTCAGCTACGCCGCTTACTCGAAAAAGATTCTAATGTTCTTCTTTACATGGGACATAGTTGCGTGACCCTAACTTTGTTTTGTAATTTCTCCTAAACGAAGGCCCATTGGCACAAACGCCTTTAGGGTTTTTATTAGCTACATGTAAGCTATCGAACGCACTATGACTCGTTGGAAAAGCGATTTCCTAATTGGCGTCATCTCCTTGTAAGTAGAAAAAAATATTCTTTTATGTATGAATATGTACTACTATTTTTTAATAGAAATTATTCGTAAAGGTCACAGCGCTTGCTGATTTTATTTGAGAACTTTAGATTCCAATGCTACATCACAATAAAAATTCTTACTGACACTGGTGGGACTCGAACCTGGAGCCTGCCTGAAGCATCTCTGAATTATGAATCTGTTGTCTTAGACACTACGCCTTTTCTTCAATCGATATAAGCGTCTTACATTTTGTCCATCTGTTATTTTGTGTTGTAATTAACACAGTAATATAATTTTTTGATAATGTAATTTAATAAAATAGTATAATTTTAATTAAAATTATATTTTTTGTACTTTTATTGTTAATTTAACCCTTAACTAATGAGATGAGGTCTACAAAATCCCGCACTTCCATTTCGTTATTTTTAAATTTTTATAGTAAAATTTTTTTTATTGATTGTTAATAAATAAATTTGTTATTAAATAAATAAAGTCATGAAAGACTATAATATTTTGAGTAATTATAAAGGAGTACAGTTAAAAGAAGAAGAAATCTACCTTATCATATAAGATTTCATTAAATTAATTAAATTTATATTTAAATATATAAATCAACGCTTATTATAAGCGATTTCTAAAATATTTTAGTGAAAAAGATTTTGATAAAACGTTTCACAAATATTTCTAAATTATTTCAATGTTATATTTCAATATAATTTCCAAGTTATCCTTCGGAAAGCTTACTGTATGAAACCCTATGTGGACATGTCTTATTTGGAAGACTGTATTTTTGAGAACCAAAATCATAGGTATTTTAGTTTTACTGCAAACTTATGTGAATTTTACTTCAGTCTAAGACTGTAAACTAAAATTCTGTAAGACTTTAAACTATTTCAAAGATTGAATAAACGAGACCCTGATTGAATTATATAAGTACATGTCTTGTTGTGTTGATATTTACGGACATCCACATCTGTGCCTATTTTGAGCCTATTTACGAATTTTTCTTTAGAAATCTTTTTGCTTGGTCATATATAGGCCCAATGATGGCAGAACTTATTAAGGGCATCCCCCAACAGCGTCTATTTAGGGTCTGTTTAGAAAATTCTACTCAGTATTTATTTTTGTAGGTCCTTTCTACTCGCAACAGTGATAGGCCTAGTTAGGAGCATTCCCAATAAAGCCTTTTCAGGATCTATTAAGGAAATTCAGAATTTGCCTTTGTAGAACCTTTCTAGGCCCAACGATGCCAAGCTTATTTTAGGGTATGCCTATCTAGACCCTGTACGGACTTAGGACATGCCCTGATAAAATCCGGGTGATTTATGTTTCGGATCATTATCTTGATAAAATTTGAAACTGTCTCGTATATTCATATTGCTAGCACTTTTTATTAAATTGTTTTTTAGAATACTTAAATATTTATTTTTACCCAGAATTCTGTTAATGAAAACTAATTCGTCCACTCCTGAAGTTGATATGCAATCCCACACCATTAAACTCCCGCCACTGTGTTTCATTGTTGGTCTTAAATTTTTTATTTTCAGTTCTTCGTTTGCTTTACGTCATACCATTTTTCGTCCATCAGATTTAAAAATATTAAATTTGCTCTCATCAACGAATATTACATCATTCCACCATTCTTGTTGTTTAAAAATAAACTCTTTAACGAAAATTAATCTTTTCTTATGATTTATTTCATTTATAAATGGGTTCTTACGAGCAATTCTACAGTTGTAGCCATTTTTCTTCAACGCTCGACGAACTGTATCAGGATGTACCTTCTTGCCAGTCTCTTCATATAATGTAGTTAATTGTGGCTCACTTAAATCAGGATTTTTTTAAAATTTTCTAATAATTTTACGTTTATCTCGTAAATCAAGAGTAGGTATACAAGGCCGGTTTTTAACCCATGCTCCTCTGAGAGGGGGGCTGAGAGGTGGGGGTACCGTGGAGGGGTATGACGTCACCGCGGGCGGAGGGAGGTATGACGTCAGCGGGGGTGGGGGGGGTATGACGTTACCGCGGAGGGGTTATCAGCGGTCGGTAATTGGGAGGGAGGCATACCGATGTCACCGACGATCGGTAATTTTTTACCGATATTATATAACATTTCATTACATAATTTTTACCAACATATAATTACACAATACCGATAAAACCGATGATCGGTAATTTATTACCGATATTATATACCAACATTTAATTACTTAATTTTTTACCAACATATATTTACATAATTTTTACCAGCATATTTACATAATACCAACGATCGGTAATTTATTACCGATATTATATACCAACATTTAATTACTTAATTTTTTACCAACATATATTTACATAATTTTTACCAGCATATTTACATAATACCAACGATCGGTAATTTATTACCGATATTATATACCAACATTTAATTACTTAATTTTTTACCAACATATATTTACATAATTTTTACCAGCATATTTACATAATACCAACGATCGGTAATTTATTACCGATATTATATACCAACATTTAATTACTTAATTTTTACCAATTTTATATATATATTTACATAATTTTTAGTGTCATATTTACATAATACCGATGATCGGTAATTACCGATGTTATATAATTTTTTCTATCTGCTTTCGATAGATCATTTTATCGATTTTAACCGCGGCGGTTTTTGCGGCGGATTTTGCGGCGGTTTTGCGCCATCCGCGCCATTCGCGCCGCCCGCTCGCGTATTTCGCAGCGTAATTTTTTAGTCGCAGCTGCAAAATCTAAGAATTTGCAAACGTATGCATTCGACAATTAGATGCGCAAGAAAAAGAATGTGACACATGATATACTTATTACTAATGAGCACGTACACTGTGTTCCCGCGACAAGATTTTGCAAGCGTTTGCATTTGACAGTATGATACGCACGAAGAATATGACACACGAAATTCTTATTATTAATGAGCACGTACACTGTGCCCCCCCCCCCCGCGATAAGATTTTGCAAGCGTTTGCATGTTATATATCATGGACAATATATTATGTAATAAAGCGGTAAAGAACAGTTACAGAAACGGTAAAAACGGTAAGAAACGCTAAAAAAACGATTAAGAAACGGTAAAGAACGGTAAAGAAACAGTAAAAAAACTGTTAAGAAACGGTTAAGAAACGGTAAAAAAAACTGTGAAGAAACGGTTAAGAAACGGTAAAGAACGGTAAATAAAAACGGTAATGAAACGGTAAAGAACGGTAAAGAAACGGTAAAGAACGGTAAAGAAACGGTCAAGAACGGTAAAGAAACGGTAAAAAAACGGTTAAGAAACGGTAAAAACGGTTAAGAAACGGTAAAAAATGGTCAAGAACGGTAATGAAACGGTAAAGAAACGGCAAAGAATGATAAAAAGAACGGTAAAGAACGGGAATAAAACGGTAAAGAAACGGTAAAAAATGGTTAAGAAACGGTGAAGAACGGTAAAAAAAAAACGGTAATGAAACGGTAAAGAAATTAATATCATAGCATATCGCGCGATGTAATTCCGCGTAATTTGAATCATGAAATGCAGATGTGCAGACAGTTATGTGTAAAATCAATGGTCATACAAAAATGTGTTGTATATATTTTTATTACACTACAGGAGGTAGTTAAGAATATATATGCGGTATGTGATTTTATTAAAACTAGAGGTTACAAATCATGTTCTAAAGCGTAATGTACAATGTCGGGTAAAACACAAGCCAATAGTTCGCAAACAACAAGCGAGTGGCAATCGAAATCCTCGTTGTCACGTATCACTTTAGCAGCATAATCCCAATCAATGGTTTTTGACTCGTGACATACGCC
>NW_022639659.1:289561-292183 GCF_010583005.1 Odontomachus brunneus | reverse complement strand
CAATCAACAAGCGAGTCGCAATCGAAATCCTCGTTATCACGTATCACTTTAGCAGCATAATCCCAATCAATGGTTTTTGACTCGTGACATACGCCGGTGATGTTATTCTGTTATAAAATCTTTACAAACATTTTAAACTTTATGTTAACAAGATGTGTATATTCACAAAGCCATCCATACATATGGTCAATACATTGTTTATAAACAAATAACCTATCAAATGTTTTTCGTTTAACATATAAAATATTGCCGAATAGAGTGAGTTTCAGAACTTTAGCATTCTGTATTTTATCACTTTTGATTGACAAGTCGCGAATCCAAAACGGCGAAGTTTCAGCCTGTTGCAGGAGTCGATCGAAGTCTGTGCGTTTGTGCATAATCTCCTTCCAGATTTGATGTGGTAATATCATGTGATTGCCGCGATTGTCACCAAGAATAATTTCCACGCAAGACACAGGTCCTACACTGATTCCAATTTCTAGATATTTATAGAATGTAGATGTTAGGTCATATCTCCTTCCCAAGATACGAGTTATGTGGTGAGGCCATAAAGATTGATTGGAGGAAGAAGCGCTATAAAAGAATAAAAATTATAATGTACAAAATGTACATTATAATTTATGTAAATGTATAATGTATAATGTATAATGTAAATGTATAAAGTACAAAAAAACTGTTAATTAAAAGAAAAAAAATGATGAAAGGCAAAACCTACCTTGCATTAGCAGTCTCTGCATGGTCCTTTTGGATAGGAATGTAATAATTCATTCGTTTGACGTTTCCTGCAGCACCGTTAGTATACATCTTCTTAACAGTCTAACTTGTCTGTTCGATCCTTGTGTCACAGAACAAATGATGCAATGGCCATGTAAGAGCCGTTTTTCTAATATAGACAATCCTCCACTATCGCATACCTTTGTTCTTACAATGATGCAAAATACGCGACATTGCAGTTTCCCCCTCCTATTCTTCATCTATGACGCAAAACGAGAAGCTGAGATAACAATATGTAACAAAAACGCTATATGTGACAATTATTATTATTACTAATGAGCTCACACACTGCGCTGTGCTGTGCAACAAGATTTTGCAAAAGTATGCATGTTATACATTAAGGACAATGTGTTAAGAAAGAAACATTAAAAAAACGGCAAAAACGATAATAAAACGGCAAAGAACGGTAAAGAAACGGTAAAGAACGGTAATGAAACGGTAAAGAAACGGCAAACACCGTAAAAAAACGGCAGTAATAAACGGCAAAAAACGGTAATAAAACGGCAAAGAAACGGTAAAGAATGGTAATGAAACGGTAAAGAAACGGAAAAAAAAAACGGCAAAACGGTAAAAAAACGGCAAAGAACGATAAAGAACGGTAAAACAACGGTAAAAAACGACAAAAACGGTAATAAAACAGCAAAAAAACAGTAATAAAATGGCAAAGAACGGTAAAGAAACGGCAATGAAACGGTAAAGAAACGGTAAAAAACGGCAAAATGGTAAAAAAACGGCAAAGAATGGTACAGAAACGATAAAGAAAGGTAAAAAAACGGTAATGAAACGGTAATAAAACAGCAAAGAACGGTAAAGAATGGGAATAAAACGGTAGAGAAACGGTAAAGAACGGTAAATTGAGAAGTTCTCAGTGTAATCATAAGTATTACAATGCAACATTTTTTTGTGCTGATACATCAATGTGTGTATGCGGTCGACTGCAAGACGTTGTCAGACCAGGGGCGCATACAAGGGGATGGCAGTGGGTGCAACTGCAACCCCCAAAGCTTTGGAAAAACTGAATTTTTTATTTATATTAGTAAAATTTATTTAAATATAAAAGTTTTGCAGTATATTTTTAAAAAATAATTATTTAAACTCAATTATTTAATGAATATCTTTATTTTTTCTTCTACTTAACTTCATACTCTTTTATTTCTATTACTAAATTATAAAATGTAAAACATTATAATAAAATTTATTATACACATCAAAGGTTAAACAATTCTTTCTAGCGCTGACACTACCACCAATTAAATATTTTTAGTACATTTTATAACGCACAGTGTGTTGAATGATTATTACATCGTAAAATGTTGGTTGCATCCAGCTTGTCCAATGAAGCCATATCCTCGTAATCCGCATCCAGAATCTCAACAATCACCTTGCTCCTCATATCAGCATCGAGGAGATTCGTCAGCCACTCTCGCTTCTCGTATCCCTTGACGTAGACGAGTTTGGATTCTTCGTTGGTTTCGCTGATCACAGCGTCTGTGATCAAACGTTTTTGTATGGGACGATTCCATCATTCCATTGCAGACCATGATGATTAGCCGTCAACCATGCTGCTTTCGATTTGTCAGCTCTCGTGAGAAGATGCCACGGCATAGGACTCGCAAAGACATAATAGGACAGAACAGTTCCATTTCCAAGTATCGCTATCTCTTTTACGTGAAACCTCACTCCAACCGTGAATCCGTGATCCTTGCAGGTCCACAAATGTAGGCACGTTCATTTTTATGCGATTTTGCGCACAATGTTGGTCAGGGGACTGTACTCCACAATGCGATCGTGCAGAATGAGGCAGTAAGCTATGGTATCCATCGGTATATTCTCCTTGCAGTCGAATTC
>NW_022639659.1:281503-289551 GCF_010583005.1 Odontomachus brunneus | reverse complement strand
CAGTAAGCTGTGGTATCCATCGGTATATTCTCCTTGCAGTCGAATTCAATTCTCACATCGACAGTGGCGCTCTTGATGGATTCGTTTTGTCGCGAGCAATCAATGACCACACACGGACAATGAGTATGAAATTGTGTGGGA
Organism: Odontomachus brunneus; assembly: GCF_010583005.1. Classification (NCBI taxonomy): domain Eukaryota; kingdom Metazoa; phylum Arthropoda; class Insecta; order Hymenoptera; family Formicidae; genus Odontomachus; species Odontomachus brunneus. Next base: position 289,410 of record NW_022639659.1, on the reverse strand, counting down.
TCGAACAACACATTGTCGTTGTCACATTCGTAATATGATTTGCGGAAACATGCATACATATCGTACAGAACGACGTATCTCTGTTTAACGAAATCCAAATTCATATCGTTGTACGGATAAAATTCCGAGTTGAAATAGAGTTTCACGTTAGTTAGCTTACAGTGGTCGAGTATGGCAACATTACCAGAGAGAGAATTCTTTCGACCAGTCTGCAGAGCAAAAATGACGTAACGCGGCTTCTCCAGCTGAGTCGCTGTCTTGACACGAATGCTTGGTCGTGCTCTGTAGGAGTGGAAATTCGTACAAATCCCACGAGCGAAAACTCATGCTCAAATATCGGCCGCTTTCCAGAGCTCGCAGCATAGACAGTCTGTTTACATCTTTTAGCATAACGTAAAGCATTCGCCATTGTATTTTGAACAAATGAATCTTTGGGTCAGAATTTGCATGTTCCACCACGCAATTGTAGTCGTTGCGTAAACGTATCAAGATCAATTCGTGACGAACGTTGATTACGATCCATTTGTAGTCCTCACAAAAGCCTAGCAATGTATTGAGCGGGACACAATAATTGAAGTATCCCGCAAACATGTTCTTCGAGAGATCCCAACCAGCGTTCTTCAACAATAAATTTTTGTCACGAGTCAGCGATACATAGTGTTTGAGCGTGCTCGTTACTCCAACGTTTCTGCAGCGGTCAGCCTCTACACCATTGAGTTCGTACCGAATTTCATCGAACAAGAAGGCCGTGCAATTATTTGTCAACATCTCAACTGCCTGGTTATCACCTTCTATCCTCATTTGCATAAACTTGCTCTCGATGTAGAGAAAACTCTCACATGGTAACGTGTACAAATCCTGCTGTTGTATCGGTATTCGTATCTCGTTACTGTGTCCAAAAGATGTATTGACGTATGGATTGTACGTGTGAGTCTCGATCTTGACGATGCGATCGTCAAAGATTGGCTCACCTCCAATGTTCAAAATGTCGACCATCTTCACGTATTTTTTCGTATGATGAATCCTAAAGATCTTAAAAATGCAATGTTGGCTGCACTAAGTTTCTTATTTGTCTTGATGCTGTCGTTTATAATAGTCCTCTTGGCGGGAAAAATGTCGCTCACGTATTTAGCCTGACTCGCTTTGTTCAATACGAGCATCTCAGGTGTCCTAACACCGCTGCCGCACGTACAACTTCACGATTATCTTTTCTCCGCGGAAATCAAGCAATCGACCGTGTTGATCCACAACACGTATCGTCAAATCCGATACGCTCCGTGCAAAAATCGGAAGATAAATGATCTGTGCTGGCGTTTCCGATATTTTATATCCTGGTGACACATTAAGCGAAAACTCGTGTATGGTGTGCACACATTTGTCGTTGTTGTACGCACCGGTGGTCACATTACATTCTATGCGAATAATATTCACATCCGTAATGTTGATTGTCACGTTCGATTCGTGCCATTGTCGCGGCTGTAGAATGCGATCTGAAGAAAATCCCAGTAGCGATGCAATGGTATTTGGTTTGTTAAAGTTGATCCGGTGAACACACTTGATCTCACACTTCATTGTATTCTCATTGGCGCGAATAACTATGAGATCATCATCATCATCATCATTGGTAGTGATCGGTTTGATGGTTTCCAACATCGCACGTTTCAGATACCGGTATATGGCATACAATTCGTACGATCCTTCAGGAATTATAATTTCCTTGTCGTCCTCATCAAAGTAAAATTTATTATTTGACGCATTTACATTCGGTATCGTGTTATAGGTTTCAAAGGCTGTCAAACCGAGTTCGTAATCACCATCGCTTAGATCTATGGCTGGAAAGTAGCTTCCCGCGAGAGTGCTATCCTTGCTGGTGTGTGTAAATGTCAGCGACATCTTCGTCAGAGACCAAAACGGTTACTGGACACCGATCGCAGAACGTTGGACCTTAAATCGTTAACTGTCTGCAGGAAACGTAGGCACAGTTGTCCAGAAATACTCTGATCATAAAGTTGATAAGACGTACGATTGTACTCAATTGTATTATTCTCGAGATATTGCACCAATTCGCTGGATGGTCGAAGATTACCAAAACTATTGAAATATATCACGCGATCGCCTCTTTTCGCGTACGGTATCCAGTGAGTACCGGGCCCCTCGACGTCATCCAAATTTACGATTCCGCTCTCTTTACGCGCGGCGATGTAGGCAGTACGTTGCGCATGAAAACGCCCCTGAAGAGGGGTACAACCGGTAGTGTAAAGATACTGCGTTAGAAAGACACTTTCGACCTGTTATCGAGCCTCTGAGACAAATTGTGGAACATACCACTCATGTGAAACCTGACGCATCGACCATACTGGGAAATGCTGCGTTATCGATCGAGGAGAAGAAACCAAAGCGCAGAGCCAAACGCTTACTTGTCGCCTCTACACCGATCTATCAGAAGCGGAGAAAATCGAACGTCACGACGGATTCTTCTACGATAACTACCACGCCAACAGACAACTTGCATCGTACACAATTGCGCGAAATGCCTCCATCACGCGTTACTCTGACCACCAATAATGAAGATATTTTCGAGACCACTGGCGATTCACTCGTAACATCGATTAGACGTGAGCTACAAACGTCCGAGGGGCAGGAAACTTTGCGCGCCCATTTTGGTCCACTGGGGCAAAAATACATGGCGACTAAGCTGCGACAAACATACCACCATAGACTACGTGTACGGTATTTCAGCAGTGATGGAACGAAGCTCGGCGATAAAAGTTTCGACGTGGATATTGACGATAATATAATCATTGGTGGTGTAAAGTACGCGGTAACATCTGGTCTATACGAGCTGATTTTTAAGAGAATTCCCGACGATGCCGTCTACACGGAGGCCGATAAACAAAAATACAAAAGTATATTACTGACGACGAATGCTCACAGACGCAATCACAACGCGCTACAACCCGTATTGAGTAACAGGGGATACAAATACAAAAACATAATCACACCCCTAATGATTGGTACATCGATTAACATGGCGGGCAGAGGTTAGCCACACCGCATACCATGATATTGAACAATAATGTGATTGACTATGTTCACTGGGACGATCCCAACGAGCTGGTGAATCGTCTGCGATTGTTGGAAGCCTCCCGACAAGCTGGCAATAGCACTCACGGTAATGAAATTTTATCCATTATCGAGGAACTTGGCGAGGCAGGCCTTGGTATAAATTGAATCGCACATCGATGATGCGCGTTGTTCGCATCGAAATGTTGATCAATAAATTTGGTGTTTCGCTTCAAAAGAGAGGACCGCCGACGATGGACTATTACACGTGAAAAGGAGTACTCTGAAATTACGTACGCGATAACACTCTGTGCATGGTCGCTTTCGACTTTGATGCGAAGTCGCGCAAGATACGCGTAGCGCAACCGGAAGCCGACAGTAACGCCGTCAATAGACTATACGTGGAAAGAGGTCTCGCTACATTGAGAGAGAAACAGCAAGAATTTGAGAAGAAACAGGAGGAATTTGAGAAAAACCTGATTAGACTTCATGCTGAAACACGTGCCATATGGGAGAAAGTGTTTGCAGCGCAAGAACGCGTTGAACAGATGGAATTTAAAACGATGCGCTCGCAGTTTTGTCATTTGTGATGAGACGACCTTAGCGATCAAAAATGCGGAGAACTGGTGGAGACGGGAAACAACACAGTCCCGAAAAGCAACGATTAGTAGAGGAGTTGCATGTTCCTGCGAGAAGACATTTTCCTCGTAGACGCGTCATTGTGCGCGGATACGATGATCTGTGGCAGGCTGATATAGTGGAGATGCGTTCGTATTCGCGGCTCAACGGTGGCTACCACTACATACTCACCGTTATCGACGTGCTGAGCAAGCATGCTTGGGCCATGCCGCTAAAGACTAAAAGCGGAAAGGAGGTAACCGAGACGTTCGACAAGATAATTCGAGACAGTGGAAGATGTCCAACAAATTTGCAAACCGACCAAGGGAAAGAATTTTACAATACCGATGTGCAGATGCTCGCGAAGAAACACAACATGAATCATTATTAGACGTACTCGGTTATGAAGGCTTCCGTCGTGGAACGATTCAATCGTACGCTGAAGAATGACATGTGGAAAATGTTTACATTAGAAGGAACCTACAGATGGATCGACTCGCTACCGCGTCTTGTGTCGCAGTACAACGGACGCAAGCACCGGACCATCGGTATGCGTCCTGCCGATGTGACCTCTACGATCGCTAAAAAACTCCTCGATACGGCCTACAGCAACGTAAAGATTGCAGCTCCTGCGAGATTCAAAGTGAGCGTTCCGGTGCGCGTGAGCAAGTTCAAGACTGTTTTTGTTATAGCTTACACGCCCAATTGGACTACTGAGGTGTTTAAGATCGTCAAGGTACGAACGATAAATTTTGTCACTTATCTGCTCGAAGATTCTCGCGGACAGTCTGTAGTCGGAAGTTTCTACGAGTACGAACTGCATCGTGTTGCCAATCCAAACGTGTACTTGGTAGAGAAAGTGTTGTGCGGAAAAGGCGATAAGGTTTATGTAAAATGGTTGGGATTCGATAAATCATGCAACTCGTCGATACACAAGGATAATGTGTTGTAAAAATAACTGTTTATTATGATGTTTGTTATATCTCATTATATTTAATAGATAAAATATATTCTATTTACACATAAAATATACAATATACGATTTATATTCTATTTACACATAAAATATGCAATATACGATTTATATTTTGTTTACACATAAAATATACCATTTATTTTCTATTTATTATGGTATTTTATAATCCCCCCATGGTAATGTTTCAGTCGAATCGGGTACGATATACCGTTTGTCATCGTACGGACTTAGAGCAATTTTCGTTTGAGACACTGTGTACACTTCATGCAATTTTAATCGTATGCACGATTGACGGCGAGTCGTTTCGATCTCCTCTCGCAAACACTGTGCGTAATCATCGAAAGATATCGTTCGAGCTACGACATTACTCTTGACACCTTTCGCCTTTTTCGTGATCGCTCCGTTGTTTTCATCTTTCATTAAACCAGGCATCTTCTTATTTACAAGCGGTATATCGTACGCGATGTCGGCGGGGTAATCGTTCGTATCAAACCTTGCAATATCACGTTTCATGTGCTCATATACATCATCGCATTCGATGTTGTAAATGAGACTGTCTGTGTCAGTATACATTATTTTACATTTGTCACGATACAGAGGATACATGTACTCGTGATGAAATTCATACAAGCAAACCTTTGATATGTCGAGTGTGCACATACCTACGTAGATTGGCTTGTTGAATTTCACCTCGAGTTTGCGCAATTCAATGGCGATTAAGTTTTCCGAAAATACACTTCTACTGTGAAAATTTGGTTTTGCGATCATTGCCTCTGCACCGTATCTACCGTCCCAATGTGTAACTAGTTTTACATCGACATGATTTCGAACATTTTCCATCGTTTTGCCGAATACCGCATTGTTCATCAATTTGTACAAATTTTTCTCAAAATCATTAGTTGCACGCGTTCTAAATTGCGTGTTTAATTTGATATAACTGCGGAGCCAGGGAGATTGAGCGAATTGGAGCACGCGGTGAATCTTTGTAATACGAAGACCGTGGCGCGTACACTGCTACAGGTTGCGGTAGTGGATAATATAATGCTGCTTATCGTATAGCGTCGCGAGAAGTTTCTCCTGACGCTTGTCGGGTGGCTTATCGCGCATAGGACAAAACGGTAGGTCAGTGTGCACATCATGCAAATTTTGCGAATACTCCAAGTCGACCTCGAGAATGTATCTTGTGGGCTAATCGTTAGCGACTGAGAATACGTCAAAGTTTGACACGTTGTCGATCCATCGAAACTCGGCGTAAGGCAATGGTTGACACATTGCCCATCCATACAAATTGTTTACGTCAAAGTACATTAAGTACGACGATGGTTTCGACGGGTCGTAAGACTGCATGCACTTGTTATTGGCGTGTGCGTATCTATCCGAACATTGACTCAGGCCACCGCGTATACCGCGTTCGATGAACATGATCATATCAATATCGGTGAGCAGTTCGAAATTTATGCCTGTATGTTTCAACATTGCATCCAACGTAAATCCTGGCAAAGTATAATAATGTGCGGGATCGAATCCATAACTTGTGATGCAGCTATCACGAAAATTTTCAAAAATATCTGCCAATAACAAGACATCAGTCTTGAAATACAAGTCGCTGTATTCGTCCAAGGTTCGAGTGAAGAACCGCTTCCAGATCTCCGCGGCGTGCGCGTAATCGCTCTCGGATACTGTATCATTCGTCAGCGAACTGTAAAACGATTCTCGCTGCGGTAAACATGTGTCCTGCAGCTTGTCCACGCAATCCACGTATTCGTACAGAAAGACGTCCTTTCGCGTCGATAAATTAAATTCTTCGACGGATAATTTTGGAAATTCCGTCTGTACAATTTTCAACTTGTCTTTAGCAAGAAAGGATGCCAATTTATCGAGACTACTGCTGAGAAATTTGCACGATTCGATGAAACGCAATTTTACAACATTTTTGTATTTATCTGCCACATCTTGAACGTTCTTTGTAAACGAAATGTATTTTTCTTTTGTCATCGGTAATATTAGGTGGTAAACTTAGTTCCTGCGGCTCACGGTTAGATGACGATAGTTGTAGGTGTAATTTATTTTGACATCTGAAACTGGCTGCATTTTAGAGGTTAGACATTTGTCAATAAAATTCAGTGCGAAGAGATTCATTTAAGCGAGCAGTGCTATTTTTTCTTTTGATTAAATATGGAACGTGATAAGTTGTTTTTTTGACATGTGCTGCTTCATTACTTTGACTTGAAAAAAACTGCAACTGCAGCTCATAAATTGCTTTTCGAAGCTTATGGCAATTATGCTCCATCGGAAAGAACATGCCAAGTATGGTTTTAGCGATTTAAAAGTAGTGATTTTGATGTCAATGATAAAGAACGCTCAGGCCAACCGAAAAAGTTTGAAGACACCGATTTGCAGGCATTATTGGACGAAAACTCTACTCAAATGCTCCAAGAATTGTCTGCAGCATTAAATGTTACTCCGATGGCTGTTTCCAAACGTCTACATGCAATAGGAAAAATTGAAAAGGAGGGAAAATGGGAAAAACCGCAGGAACTAAGTTTACCACCTAATACATCGATTGAACCTTCAAATGCATTTACTATTTCCTTGATGATGAAATGTGAATCGTAGCCGGATAAATTGTGGAAGACGATTGGAATGTAATATGAATTTTTGTAATTTAAGTTGCAATTTGAATGCGCTGGACCTTGGTAGCGACCGGTAAAGTGACAATGATCGCGTACACGCGTATCCTCTGCTGTGAATGGTTTCTCACACACGTGACATTGTGTTGCGTTGCGGAATGTCGCCCACTGTTCTTTCGACAATATTTCCATGGGGACATTGGATGATAATATTACTTTTACGCGGTGTGCTATTTCTTCGAGTTGCCCGACGAACTATAGGACGCAGTCACTATCGCGACGACTTTGAAATTCGGATAATGAATCGTCGTACGAGCAACGTATATAAAATGCTTATCTAAATACCCTGTGATGTTGGTATGTGTACAAATTGCGATCCTCTCTATTCCTTGCCGTCTTCTCCAGTGTGCACTCTAGGTCGGTGTATATCACAAAAGGAACTCGCTCCTTCCTGCTGTGATTGCTAAAACTCAACCATTTATTGTCTTCGCTGGGTAGAATGATGGCACAGTCGTTAATTTTGTGACAGTCTACCGCATGACTCTCCAGCTTCTCGTTGGAATGGAAGTAGTGCAGACACCTATAAACATTGCAATTTTTATCGTCTTATTTTGATCGCG
>NW_022639659.1:279947-281493 GCF_010583005.1 Odontomachus brunneus | reverse complement strand
AACCATTTATTGTCTTCGCTGGGTAGAATGATGGCACAGTCGTTAATTTTGTGACAGTCTACCGCATGACTCTCCAGCTTCTCGTTGGAATGGAAGTAGTGCAGACACCTATAAACATTGCAATTTTTATCGTCTTATTTTGATCGCGTACTTCTGATACATTGAATTCGTGAAATGTACTTACCGATCGCAAATGTATTTCTTATGAGCTTTTTTGCTCAACTGCGAGCTCACAAGCCGGGATAAGTCCTTAATCCAGGCGAAGTGTCCCGCGTTATGATCTCGAGGATCCGAAATGTGCAGCAAGTTGACATGCTTTTCCTTCTTTCCGTCGCTGAGACGTATTGGAACAATGACTTCGTTCTTTTCTCCCATGATGCCGTATACATTGATGGATATGTCGTTTAGTAGTTCAAATCTTGTAATTTGATTAATTTTCATGGGGAACTCAATGTCTTGAAAATTGAGTACGTTCGTGTAATGGGGATACAATGATGTGCGATGTGCATGTTTTTTGGCTGGATACAGAGCCGCAACTATTGCCTACGTGAAACACGCATTGTCCGGATATTTCACATTAATCACCGCTCGCTTTAGCTGTATCTCGCGCGATAACTCAAAAGGACATCCCGCGTGCAACGGATTGTATTTGTTCACATTGATTGTAAAATTGAGTATTCGCGATAATGCCCACCCGCTATCGCGTTCCTGGAATTCCTCCAACGATGCTAAAGTGAGCTCGACGATGCGTCGCTCGTACCACTCCTCTAAGTTAGATGTGGAGAAGAGTTCACAATTTTTCGTAGTGATGCTCTTTACCGCACGTTTTTCATCCGCAACGAACTCACCGTTAAACGCAGTGTTCACTTTCACGTTTACGTGTCTCGCCATTGCATCCCGTATGCGCTCGAGCACCATATTCTTTGCATCCTTGAGAAATTGGCGAAGTTCGATGTGGTTGCGTTGATGACAATTCCGGTTAGTATGCGGTTATCGAACACGGTATCAACCTCGCGCCAAACGAGTCCTGCGTCTCTCGTGCTGTGTCCGGCACCCGCGTGAACGAAACGTGTGCGCAACGTATTTTTTAAACCCTCGAGTTGCGCGATTCGAGCAATCAATGACTGTCTAATACCGATCGATAATCGCGGTCGTTTAGCCCGACTATTTTCTTCCAACAACTCGAGGCACTCGTCATACTTTTGCACCCACGTGTCGTATTCGTCTCGCGAACTCAGTCGAGCCGACTGTTCCTACAATTCTTGCTCGATTTGCGCAAAATCTTCCATTTCTTTTACGAAGTGCACACTATATTTACAAATGCTGCTGTGCATATTGACATAGTACGACTCTGAACTTATGTATCATCAGTATATTTCCATCTCTCTCTAACAAAAATGTGTCTCTCGTTTAGGAAGGATTGCAAATGTGTAAAATATGTATACTTCTATGACCTTCGTAATAGTATCTTGTTTCACATTTTCTCCGAATGTTACTGTCGCACGTGTTTATTTGTAATAATAATATCATGTTTCACATTTTCTAT
>NW_022639659.1:259387-279547 GCF_010583005.1 Odontomachus brunneus | reverse complement strand
TTCACATTTTCTGCGAATCTTACTGTCGCACGTGTTCATTTGTAATAATAATATCATGTTTCACATTTTCTATGCATCTAACTGTCGATTGCAAATCGATGTGTCAGCACAAAAATGCTGCATTGTGACGCATAAGAGATAGATCTTGCATGATTACTTTTGGACTGCACTTTTGATATAAATATCGGAAATCGACTTTTTCGATGATGCAGTATGGCGCGAAACACTCAATCGATATATGAGTATTCGATCGGTTATTTACGGCGCCGTATCAGAGATTTGTTGAGTGATTTGATCAAATGTATTTGTACAGTAGATATAGATGAAAATTAGGTGAGTCTCATTTTTATTATTATTATTATGCACTGCTTTCGGTTGGTGGGGGGAATTTTGAAACGTATTTGAAGCGGTTCTTGGTCGCTCGTTGTATCTGTCGTTTTGCAATAAAGACATTTAGTGGACAATTATTATTTTGAAAAGAATGCACAGTGCTGAAGGTAAACGTATAAACTATTACGTACCCGTGAAAAATGATGCTCCACCGTACGAGAAAAAGCGTAAGTCTCAATAATTATCTTCTTGTGAATCATTTATCTTTAATTGTGTATGGCAACCGCGTTAAATTATTTATGTTTTTACAATGTATCGCAACCGCGTTGTACAGCCCGTATTTTAGGGCAAAGATATGCCTTGACGTCAACGTCTTTTAAGTACTTGGAGATTGGGATCAGCGTAGGACTGGTATCCACAGTGCAACTAGTCCTCAGTAACAATCGTGGCAATCAATTGGTCTTACATTCTGCAACTTGGGGAGGATTGATGGCAAAACGTGAAGATATTATACAACTTTTGCAAACAACCGAGGTGTCATCCTCTCCGCTATGGATTCGCGATTTGGCGGTGGAATAGTGCACAATGTACGGCAAGAAACTTTTAAAATTCACATTATCCGGTAACTGCACGTACTTGCAACCAGCTACAGTGGAACATTTGTTTACTCTCGAGCATTGCATTGACCATGTGTATTCATGGTTATATGAAAATACACACATTGTTAATACAAAATGTAGAAATTTTGTAAAAATTTTTTGAGAGAAGAATATTACCGAAACGGATAATGCTATATCGGCGATACGCAATAGCGGGGACTTTGACGGTGGTCACTCATCGATTGCGAGCTATTGGCGTGCGCAATGAATGATATAATGTATGAAGTATTGAACAAATAATCTGTACATGTAACACTTTTAAAATATATAAATTGTAATCCTAAGTTCTGCTGTTTATTTATATCACTCCTTGTCCCATATTTTCTTGATACACCACAAATAGTCTTAAAATGTTATTCGGTCTTTTTGTGGAGCGCAGCGAGTAATGTATAACACGCAAACGTTTGCAAAATCTTGTCGCGGGGACACAGTGTATGTGCTCATTAGTAATAAGAATATCATGTGTCACATTCTTTTTCTTGCGCATCTAATTGTCGAATGCATACGTTTGCAAAATATTAGAGTTTGCAGCTCTGACTAAAAAAAAAATGACGCTGCGAAATACGCGAGCGGGCGGCGCAGATGGCGCGGACGGCGCGGACTGCGCAAAACCGCCGCGGAAACCGCCGCAAAATCCGCCGCAAAAAACCGTCGCAAAAACCGCCGCAAATCGATAAAATTATCTATCGAAAGCAGATAGAAAAAATTATATAATATCGGTAATTACCGATCATCGGTATTATGTAAATATGACAGTAAAAATTATGTAAGTATATATATATATATATATATATATATATATATATATATATTTATGTATATATATGTTGGTAAAAATTAAGTAATTAAATGTTGGTATATAATATCGGTAATAAATTACCGATCGTTGGTGTTATGTAAATATGCTGGTAAAAATTATGTAAATATATGTTGGTAAAAAATTAAGTAACTAATAGTGAAATATTAATGGCACATAAGGAGCTAGCACGGATGTCTTAGTGCTATTAAATATTGTTACCCTGCTTCTCGTCTCTACTAATATCTCCTCCACCCTTACCACTAAACCCTCTCTCACCCCTCTCCGCCTTATCGCCTCTATCAATTTTCCTCTCTCCACTGAATCAAATGCCGCCTTCAGGTCTATAAGAAGTGCCACCATCTTTCCTCCCTCCAATCCCTCCAATCTGTCTGTTCACTACATAATTTAACACATATATTAAGTCCACTGTCCCCATCTCTTTCCTAATCCTTGTCTGACTCTCCGACAATAACCCTCTCCCTTCTACCTCCTCCCTTAACCTTTCCGCTAGTGCCGTCGTGTATATCTTATACAATGAAGGCATCAACGTCACCCCCTGCACTCCTCCACTCTTCTCCTATTCGCTTTTTTCCTAATCAGAATTACCACCCCCTCCTTCCATTCCTCCGGCCAACCTTCCCTTTTCCATATTTTCCCACATATCCTCCATGCCTACTTCTCCACCTCCTCCCCTCCATATCTCCATACTTCATTCGGAACTCCATCCAGCCCTATCGCCTTCCCCTCCTTCAGTTTCTTCATTATACTTCTCATCTCATCCCATCCTAATTCTTCCTCCTCTCCCTCCACTCTTCTTTCTGCTCTCCCCACTTTTTCTTCCACTCCTCCCATCACTTTCATAAAATATTCTTTCCACTCTTCCATTTCAATTTCCTCAGTTACTTCACTTTTTCTTACTCTTTCTGTCTTCACCAATTGCCATACACTTTCCTCCGACCTCACCTCCCTCACTTCTCTTTCCAACCTCTCCCTCGCCTCTCTTTTCTTCTTCTCACATAGACTCCTATATTTTCTCTTCCTCTCTCTATACCTCATCTTATCTCTTTCATCCCCCTCCTCCATCTTCTCAGTTCCCTTCTAACCTCTCTTTTCATCCCTCTGTAGTCTTCATCCCACCAACCCCTCTCCCCTCTTACCCCTTTGCCCTCCTTCCCCTCTTACCCCTCTGCCCCCCTTCCCCTCACCCTCACACGCTTTCAACACTCTCCTTATCCTCTCCATTACCTCTATTATCCCCCTCTCCCCCTTCCACCATTCCCTGAATCCTTCTTAACTCTCTCTCAAAACTCTCTCTTCCTTCTCTATCCCAGTTACTTCTGCCACTCTTTCAGTTTCCCACCCTCCGTTCTCCTCCTCTTCTAACCTCTCCCCTTAATTCTAAGACTACTGGAAGATGATCCGAATCAATTTCCTCCCCCACCTCCATCCTTATCACCTCTCCTAATACCTCCCCATCTCCTAGTATATAGTCAATTACTGACTCCAAATTTCCTCCCATATATATCAACTTTCCTTCTTCATCACCATCCACATTCCCATTCATTATTATCAAACCTTTTTCTCCTATCACCTGCAACAATTTCCTTCCTTCTTTATTCACCTTTTTATCTTTTGATTTTTTCTGCCTTCCCTCCTCCTTCCTGCCTCCATCCTCACTCCATCCTTCTTCCTCCCTTATTCTTGCATTAAAATCTTCTTCTATAATCAACCTCCTCTCTTCTTCTCTCCTCTCCATCTTCTTCTCCAACCTCTCTAGCTTCCTCTCTATATCCTTATTTAGATATACACCTATAATTACCCATCTAAATCCTTCCCTCATAATTACTTCTTCTATCCTCCCTTCCATTTCTTCCTCTTTCTTCTCTATCACTATCTCACCTAAGTTCCTTCTTATTCCCATTAGCATCCCTCCTCTCGCCCTTCCTTTTCTGTTCCTCCTCCTCGCTAACTGCACCTTTCACCTATATTCCCTCAGTAGTTTTCCCTTTAATCTTTCCCATCCTTTTTCCTCTAACCATGTTTACAAAAACACCACTACATCCTATCTCTTCACTCTCTCCTAGAAGTCCTTGTCCTTGTTCCCCAACCCCGCAACATTCCAAAATGCTACTTTCTATTCTTCCTTCTCCCCCCTTTCTTTCCTCCCTCATTCCTTCCTTCCCTTTTCCTTTAGTCTGATTCCCTCAATATTTCATCCCTCCCAACCCTTTCATTCTTCAATTCTAACCTCTCCTCTTCTTCCCATCTCCACTTTTTATCTATCTGTATTCTCCCATACCCTACCCAAACTTTCTTTCCCCTTTCTCTCTCCCTCCTCTCTTTCAACTTCCACTTCATCTTCCTCTCTTTCCATGTCTAATCATCCTTTAATCATACCCCTCTTTTCTCTCACTCCCTCCTTCTCCTCATTACCTCCTTTTTTACTTCTAGCTTCACCATCCTAATTCTTACCCAACCCTCTCCCTCCCCTTCTCCATCTTCCTTACATCCCTTATCTCTCCCTCTATCCCTATTTCCCATCATTTCTTTCATCTTCCCCTCTATTTCCCTCTCCTCTCCCTTCAACCCTTTTATCATTATATTCCTTCTTCTTTCTTCTCTTTCTCTCAATTCTATTTTCCTTTCCATTTTTCTTACTTCTCTCATTAGCTCCCCTGCTTCGCATCCCCTCTCATCCGATCCTCTTTATCCTCTTCTCCTTCCTCTCCATTCTCTCCTCTAGCTCCCTTAACCTACTTTTTAGCTGCTTATTCTCTCTTCTCCAAGTTTCCTCTTTCTCTCCCTACATCCTCCTCATCTTCTCTATCTCCTCTCTCATCTCCCTTCTACAATTACTCAATTCCTCTTTCATCTCCTTTACTACATCCATCATCTTCTTCATACCCTCCTTTATGCCCTCTCTTATCTCTCTCCTCCACTTCTCCCCTTCCCTCCCTCTTCCCAACCCCTCCGTCTCCTCCTTTCCTCCTTCACCCTGTGGCGATCTCCCTGTCCTCCTCTCCTTCCTTATAGCATAACACTCTTCCTCTATTCCTTCTGACTCCTCCTCCTGCACTCCCCTCTCCTCTTCCTTCCTTTCCCACTTCCTTTTAAATAACTTCTCCAACGTCCTTATACAGTATGTTTGATAAGAGCGTGTACAGCAAAACTCAAAAACTTAGGATAATGCATAAATTAAAAAAATTTGTACACATTATGCATGATATAGATGCATGATTAATAAGTTGTCCAGTCGCCTCCATTATCAATAATTGACTGGCATCTCCGAGGCATACTTTCTACTAATTTTACAGCATAATCTTCAGACAAAGATCTCCATATAAATCGAATCTGTCGAATTAACTGCTTGACGGTCCATATTTTCTTTCCTCGGAGCTTAAACTTTATAAGCGCCCAAACATTTTCAATTGGATTTGCATCTGGCGACTGTGAAGGCCAATCCAGTACGTCAACGTCATTTTCTTGTTTCCACGCAGTACAAAGTCTACTCCGATGTTTCGGATCATTGTCCTCTTGCAGTAGCCAATTTTCATTTTTCCTCGTAAACCACCTTTGGGCAGATGGTAATAAAGCTCTCTCATATATTTGGACCATTTTAGCAGCATCCAAATTTTGTGTAAAGATGTGTAAAGTGCCAAATCCCTGTTTTGAGAAACAGCCCCAGACGTGCACCTTTACCGGATGTTTAACGGTCCGCTCGATGAGTCTATTGGCCTGGGTAGACCAGACACGTCTGATAGAAGACTTTGCCCAAAACGAAGCTTCATCTGAAAAAATTACGTTGCCCCAATAGCGGTCCAAATTTTCTTTTGCCCAAGCAAGTCTTTTTTCGACGTGTTTTTCAGACAGCAACGGTTTCGTTATCGTGCTTCGAAATTTCACTTTATGAGCCAGTAAACGTCTTCTTATAGTATGACATGATATATTTAGACCCTTTTTAAGTAAAACCGCTTGCCCGCCACGCAATGATAAACAAGGATTCTTCTCAAACACCCGTAAAATCATTTTGTCCTCCTTTTTCGTCGTTTTCTGCACAGAGCCACGATCCGGCAAGTCATCAACGTTTTTGACCTCGGAATAACGTTTCACCCACTTACTCACAAACGCCTTAGACTTCTTCATATACTTAGCAGCCGCTCCGCGCGACATTTTTGGTCCTTTCGGATGCGAACATAGAAACACAGCTTCGTAACGTGATGCGTACGCGGCACTCATGTTGAAATACGCCCTTTTGTGACGAAAGTCAAACGATAACTAAGGCTTTCTAGACAAAGCATCTTGGGAGAAGAGCCCCGCTATTGGCTCGCGTTCATATCCCCCCTCTAACGGTTTCGAGGTAAAAGTTTTGCCGTACACGCTCTTATCAAACATACTGTACTTCTTCTCTTTTCCTTCTTTAATGATCCCTTTCTTCCCTTCTGTATCGTCCCTTCCTTTCTCTCCTTCATCTCTCTTTCCATTATCCTTTTCCTCTTATCCTCTCTCTCTAACCTTATAACACCTTTCTCTCTACTCTATCTATCTCACAATTTTCTATTTCGTGCCCCTGCGGCCTCTATCTCACACTTCAATACTACTTCCCGACTATTTAGTACCTGCTCACTCACCTATATGCCTCTCCCTCCTCTCAACCTCTCCTTTCCTTCCTCTATATCCTAACCTCTCCTGCCTTCCAACTTCACTCTCACTTTCCCAACTCTCCACTGCCTCCCTCCTGATACCCACACACTCCCACATTTCTCTCTTTATCCTCTTCCCCCTTCTCACTACTCCACTCCCTCACACCCAACCTTTTTCTCTCTTTCACACACTCTTTCACCACACTCTCACTTTGCCTTGTCATCTATCTCGCAACGGAAACGGAAGTCCTTTGGACACCAATATACAAATATATATATACAAAAACAACGAATTTGTAAGCTAGGAAGATGCTTACTACACACATACATACACACTGCTTGGCTGCCTGTGCGCTCGCCGTCCGATAGGGCGGGCTCGCAGTGAGTGCGTATATTGCTATTATACAGGGTGTTCCGCGTAAAACGTATGAAAAGAAAAATATAAGTAGAACAAAGTGAACAAAAATTGAAAAATATACGTCATTTTTCAAACAACTACGTAAAATTTCCGCGAGCGTGGCGACGCGGTAGACGCGACATACGGCTTCGCGTCCGGCAAAGAAAATGGAAGAACGCATACGTACACGTACGCACACACGGAGCTACTCATTTCAGTATGTCAAACGGTCCACCTCTCTGGCCTATAAGATAGGCAATCGTCCATTTTTTTTGCCGGCCGCGACGAGCCGCATGTCCCGCCTGCCGTGTCGCCGTGCTCTGATATGTCCAACTATTTCAATTAATATCTTGACATTTGACGTGGTTGTTTGAAAAATGACTTATACAATTTTTGTTTACTTTTATGTGTTCTACTTATATTTTTCTTTTCGTACGTCTTACGCGGGATACCCTATATATACATATGCACCTAACGCGAGCCCGCCCTGTCGGGCGGGCGAGCGCACGGACGCCCAAGTAGTGTGTGTGTGTGTGTGTGCGTGCGTGTGTGTGCGCGCGCGCGCAAATCTATAGATCAAATGAATAACTTCTTTTGTAATTCTTTCTTTTGTAATAATTTTTAAGAAACAACGAGCGCCGCCTAAAATTTTTTTAGGGTTACTCAGGAGGAGTTAGTTGACCTCTATAACATATGTTAAGATCAAGGTCATTGCTATGTTAAAATGCATAATTACCCAAGTTAATAAATTTTTATTCTTACTTTTGTCTAACAAGGGACATGACAGAATTTTCCTTCACCGATTTTGATGCGCTTTGAATATGTTGTAGAGTATCAAAAAGTGAAAGACCCATATTTTTTTATATCGGCTTATCTCAAGGTTTAGAGATTAAAATAGTCATTTTAAAAAAATTAACTTTTGTATTTTTATGGAATAATTCCTAAGATATGAAGTATATGAAAAAAATGCTTCCTCTAAAAATTTTACAGTATTTAATACTTTTTGCAACGGTGTATTTAATTTTTTTTAAATGTCAAATTTTTTACTACCCCCCCCACTCGTGATCTTCTTAAAATTTTTAAGTTTTTGTAAGGACTAAAATTGTAGAGTATTTAATACCAAATCCATCCGTATATAATAATAAAAGTTGGTCTCACTTTAATCGTTGGAAAACAAAGTGATAACATCGTGCTATAGACGCCATACTATCCAAGTAGATGGATACAGTAGATAGATATGTTACTATAGGTAGGGGAATATTTTGAATTGTAGAAAAATAACACATAAGCAGTTGCATATATTTAATATATGATGTTTACAATATATAATGTGTGTATATATTATTATATTAATCATATAATAAATATAATATTAAAGAAAAATCGATACAAAACTTGCATACATACAAAAAATAAATATGTTAATTTATGATACATATTTGTTACAAAGGTGATGTTCATGAGAGAAATGTGTGATGCAAAGTAATTGTTTGCACTAAGAACAAATAATTACACTGTTTAACAAAAATCGAACCTTTTTCGTGATACGAGTACGAATAGTCATTTCCGATATATTTTTGCCTACTGAACACAAATCTGTTGTCCAAATTTGGCTATCACGTCACAATTTTGAAAAAAATGACGTCAAAGAGACCAAAAATGACGATTTTGAGGATTTTCGTGGCGCTGTAGCGCAAACAATAAAATTTTTTCTACATTTCGTTAATGGCACGCAAAAGTACCAATTCTGTCGAATTCTATCAACTTTACTGAAAAATAGTAAGAGATAAAAATTGTTTATTTTCTTCTCATAGAGCTCCGGGAATTTTTTCAGAATTTTTTATAAACTTTTTAGTACTTCAAGAAAATGCAAGAAAATGCAGTACTAAGAAGTTAATTAAAAAATTCTGAAAAAATTCTCGGAGCTCTATAAGAAGACAATAAACAGTTTTTATCTTTTACCGTTTTTCGGTAAAGTTGATAGAATTCGAGTAAAAAATTATTGAAACCAATAATTTTGTAGATATTTCCGTAAATATCTTAGAAAATGGAGGTCGTACGAAAAATTCTTTCAAACAAAAGTTATTTGTTTCTTTATGTAGAATAAAATTCCGTAAGAAAAAATTAATGTTTCTATTTAAAATGCAAAGTTAACTTTCGAATAATCTTTAGAATGATCTTCGAGGTTAAAGTCAAGGTCACCTTCAAATGTCCCCCTCTGGACCCGACAACTTTTGTCTGACACATTTTTGCTGAATATACTTGGCTGAAGAATTATCAGGGTGTATCTTTTAAAATGGGACATGCTGTATAACTAGTAATATCCATAAAATATTTCTTATATACTCGTCAACAAAATTATCGCATAAATAAATTTATGTCAAAGTTTCACACAATTTTAAATAAGCGTAATATTGTGAAACATTATCGTATTTTAAATCTTTCTTTTTTATTTCAAAGAGTGAAGTCTGTACTTTAAGGAGCATTTGTCGGATTTTGAATTTATTCTTTCCCTTTCTTGCAGTCTTTTCAAAAGTAAAGATGTGTTGCGTCTCCAAAAAATTGCACCATTTGATCCTACGGAATGGAATAACATTTTTTTGCAAATTTCATAATAACCATCATAAAGTATAGACTTTCTCTTACAATTAAAAAATACGGATTTATACGATTTTTTTTTGCGGAGTTACGATATATCAAAGTTACCTATGCATTTTTTAAAAATCGCTTATTTTGACACATTCTACTGACAAGAAGCTGCCACAACCTACTAAATCGATTTCCAAGTGTGCCTTAGTACGTTCGATAGCTGCGATATTGAGCATCAATATCCTAACGGGATTTGCAAATGGGCCTTTCTATGTGAGAAATTACAATATATAGATTGTCCCATTTAAAAAGTTGCATCCTGATAATTCTTCAGTCAAGCATATTCAGCAAAAATGTTTCGGATAAAAGTTATATGGTTTGATGCAGGACATAAGATCATCGGTTTGATCTTGCGTGGCGCCGCCAACGTCAGATCGAGGTCAATTTTGCTTTTTCAAATAGAAGCATATATTTTTTATTACAGAATTTTACGCAAAGAAACAAACAACTTTTGTTTAAAAACATTTTTTATATGACCTCTATTTTCTAAGATATTTACGGAAATGTTTACAAAATTATTGGTTTCAATAATTTTTTACTCGAATTTTATCAACTTTATCGAAAAATAGCAAGAGATGAAATTATCTATTTTCTTCTCATAGAGCTCTGAGAATTTTTTTTCAGAATTTTTTAATTAACTTTTTAGTACTACATTTTCTTGCATTTTCTTTAAGTAGTAAAAAGTTAATTAAAAAAGTTAATTAAAATTCTGAAAAAATTTTCAGAGCTCTACAAAAAGAAAATAAACAATTTTTATCTCTTACTATTTTTTGGTAAAGTTGATAGAATTCGAGTAAAAAATTATTGAAACCAATAATTTTGTAGATATTTCCCTAACTATCTTAGAAAATAGAGGTCGTATAAAAAATGTTTTTCAATAAAGGTTGTTTGTTTTTGTAGAATAAAATTCCATAATAAAAATATACTCGTATACAGAGTGTCCGATTTTAAATACCCCAGGCAAAAATCTCGAAAAATATGGAATATACGGAAAAATGTTTTAGACAAAAGTTATATGGTTCGATGGAAGACATAAGAAGGTATTGTTGGTTTGACCTTGTGTGGCGCCGCCAAAGTCAGGTCGAGGTCAACTTTGCTTTTTTAAATAGAAATATATATTTTGTATTACGGAATTTTATTCTACGTAAAGAAACAAACAACTTTTGTTTGAAAACATTTTTTATACGACTTCTGTTTTATTAGATATTTACGGAAATATTTACAAAATTATTGGTTTCAATAATTTTTTACTCGAATTTTATCAACTTTACCGAAAAATAGCAAGAGACGAAATTATCTATTTTCTTCTCATAGAGCTCTGAGAATTTTTTCAGAATTTTTTATTTTACTTTTTAGTACTTCAAAAAATGTAAGAAAATGCAGTACTAAAAAGTTAATTAAAAAATTCTGAATAAATTTTTAGGGCTCTATGAGAAGAAAATAAACAACTTTTATCTCTTTTTCTCTATTTTTCGGTAAAATTGATAGAATTCGAGTAAAAAATTATTGAAACCAATAATTTTGTAGATATTTCTGCAAATATCTTGGAAAATAGAGGTCATATAAAAAATATTTTGAAACAAAAATTGTTTGTTTCTTTACGTAGAATAAAATTCTAATAATAAAAAGATGTTTCTATTTAACAAAGCAAAGTTGACCTCGACTTGACCTTGGTGGCGTCACGCAAGGTCAAACCAATAATACTTTCTTATATTCCCCATCGAACTATATAACATTTGTCTGAAACATTTCTTCGTATCTTCCATATTTTTCGAAATTTTTGCTTGGGGCATTTAAAATGGAACACCCTGAATGTTTTAATTTAAAAAAGCAATGCTGAGTTGACCTCGACCTGACTTTGGTGGCAAGGTCAAACTAATGGTACCTTCTTATGTTCTCTATCGCACTATATAACTTTTGTTTGAAACATTTTTGCTGAATATGCTTGGTTGAAGAATTCTCAGGGTGCATCTTTTAAAATGGGACAGCCTGTATAGTTTGGGTCACAGAGCTGTAGCGTACATAGGGCGAAAGTTGCGGCTTTCTTTCAGTGAGGCGGCGTGGTTGAGCGGTCTGAGACTCCCGTGCCGAATATATTTGGTTTGGCGACGAGCGTTCGAATCCTGTTGACGACTTGTCCATGTGCGGCATATTTTTTAAAATTTTTTCTTACTTTAGGACATGTAATTAATGCTTGCACAAACTCCGCTAGGATGTTGATGCTCAACATCGCAGCTATCGAACGTGCTATGACTCGTTTAGAAATCAATTTAGCAAGTTGTGGCATCTCCTTGTGAGTAAATAAATTCTTTTTACAAATTTTACGATAACCATCGTAAAATATCGACATTTTCTTGCAAATGAAAAAAAAGGAAAAGGTGTGCACGACTTTCTTCCGCGATATTGTATGGCGTATCAAAGTTACTTATGTATTTTTAATTAGTTATTTTGACAATTATGCGTGCACACACACGTATGTGTAGCACGCGCGCGCGTGTGTGTAGTACGCACACACCCACACACTCACACATGTACAAACGATGTGCAAAATTCGATCAGCAACCTCCCCGTAAACCCGCGCAACGGATAACGTTAATGCTGACAGCAACTGTAATGCATAGGTTTGATACACCGTACAACATCGCGGAAAAAAGTCTTGCACTCCCTTCTTTATATTTCTTCTTTATTTTTTTATTTGCAAAGAAACGTCGATATTTTACAATGTTTATCTTAACATTAGTGAAAACAATTTATTCTACTCAGTAGAGTCAAATTAAGTGATTAAAAAAAATGCATAGATAATTTTGATATGTCATAACTCCGTGAAAAAAAATCATACAAATCCGTACTTTTTTTAATTGCAGGGGAAGTTTATACTTTACGATGGTTATCATCAAATTTACGAAAAAAATTTATTCCACGCCATAGGATACGTCAAATTGTGCAATTTTTTTTGGAGACGCAGCACATTTTTAATTTTGAAAAGACTACGGGAAGGGCAGAGAATAAATTCAAAATCCGAAAAATGCTCCTTAAGGGGGCAACTCGATTTTAAGGTCTCAAAAATTAGCACATTTTTTTTCTCCGAAACTGTTCGGGCGACAAATCCCAAACTTTGTATAGTTGTTAAGACATATTTTATTAAAACTTTCTAATTTTTACAAGGAAAAATAATATATAAAATTATAGTTATAATGATATGCGCGCAAGTTATTGATTTTCATGATCACCACGATTGCGAGTTTCTCCGTGGTCTGAAACAAAAAAGTAAGTAAGGAAATTAATCTACAGACTTCTACTATCGTCTGAAGTACGGAAATGCAAAACAAGCCATTTCTTTCAACTAACTTAAGGCGTATAAACATAAAATTTAAAAAAATGGACTAAAATTTTTATGTTTATATGCCTTAAATTAATTGAAAACTAGTTCGTTTTACATTGGCGTACTTCAGACAATAGCGGTAAGTCTGCAGATTAATTTACTTATTTGCTTTTTCAGACTACGGAGAGACTCGCACTTGAACATGAAAATCAACACTTTGCGCGCATATCATTATGTGAGGTTTTATGTGGGGTGCAGAGTCTTCTACGCACTGTTAATTCAGATATAATATGTATTGCTATATTCCGAAGCCACGCTTTGTGTACGCCGGATCGCTTGAGTCGACTTACAGAACTAGACTTAAGACAAGACGAGACAACTGTTAGCGAAGACGTCGCTAGCGCGGCTGAGATTCACGCCATCTATAGGATTACTAAATTACTCGATTGTGTTGATCCTAAACCTATACATCGATACATCGCACATTTTAACATCCTCCCTATCAACACGCTCGATGTGTTAGATATATTCTTATTATTAACTTATACTGATACATATGTGTTACGTATTATCTGCATTACGTTCATACTTTAAATTTAACATTTTTACACACTTCTCGTGTTTAACTTTTGGTAACGCTTTAGTTAATATATCGGCTATCATACAATTTGATTCCAAATACTTAATTTCTATCTCGCCGTTTTCACTTGCTTCCTTTGAAAAATGATACCTGATATCTATATGTTTACTCCTACCATGGTATACATTATTTTTGCTTAATTGTATTGCACTTTGGCTATCGCAAAATATGGTAGTTGCGCCTTTGACGAGATTACAGAATCCCATGTGTTTTAATAAACGTCTTAAGTATATAGTTTCTTTGGATGCTTCCGATAATGACATATATTCCGCCTCCATTGTAGACGATGCTACCGATTTCTGTTTCTTTGCTTCCCAGCTGATCGGGCTATTTGCTAACATAAATATATTTCCTGAACATGACTTTCTATCGTCGATATCATCCGCCTAGTCTGAATCTACATAAGCGCGTAACGCATCGTTTTGTTTACTGTATGTAATACAATAATCTATTGTACCTTTCAAATATCGTAATACGCGTTTCGCCATTTTCCAATGTACTAAACCGGGATTCTCACAATAACGACTGAGTGTGCTGATTGCGAATGATAAATCCGGTCGCGACGCGTTCGCTAGGTACACGAGTCCTCCTACGAGTTCCCTATATGGTATATTCTGCATTTGTTCCTTTTCTTCTTCAGTACTTGGACACTCCTTTTTGGAAAGTTTTACGTTTGTATCTATTGGAGTTGCGACAAGCTTTGCTTCTGTCATGTTGAACTTGATGAGCAAATCTCTTATGTATTGTCTTTGTGATAACTTAATGCTGCCCGTGGCACCATCCCTCATAATACTTATTCCTAATATATTACTCACTGGTCCTAAGTCCTTCATCTGAAATTGACTCATTAGTATTTTCTTAATTTTACGCAATTCTTTAATATCACTGGATGCTACAAGCAAATCATCTACGTAAATAATAATTATTACTCTATTTTCCTTTGAGGAGTTAATGTACACGCAAGGATTTACATCAGTTTTATACATACCTATAGTTAATAGGAAATTATCTAGCTTAGTATACCAGGCCCTACCTGCCTGCTTCAGGCCGTACAAAGGTTTTCTGAGTTCACATACCTTATTTTCTTCTCCCTTTTTAACAAACAATTCGGGTTGCTCCATATATACCTTTTCTATGAAGTCTCCCTGTACATAGGCTGTTATAACGTCCATCTGGTGGATGTGCATTTCTTCTTCTACTGATGCTGCGAGTAGAGTCCTTATTGTTTCGTACCTTGCCACCGTGCGAATATCTCGTCGAAGTCCATGCCTCTCCTTTGTTCGCATCCTCGTGCAACTAATCTTGCTTTGTACTTATCTATTGAACCATTCTGGTTCCTTTTTAGCTTGAACACCCATTTGTTAGACAATACTTTATTATTTATTGGTTTCTCCGCTAAATTCCATGTTTTATTCTTCATCAATGAGTCGTATTCATTCTTCATAGCTTCTAGTCATGATTGTTTATCTGCTCTGCTTAGCATATCCTCTACGTTTGATGGGTTTTCACATTGGTTGACGGTATAATTAGCTTCATGGTAATTGTGATATAAACGCTTGGGCCTGCCTACTTTTCCTGTTCTGATTATTCTTGGACGTCCGCGTCCTCGCCTCGCTTCGCCATTCACGTTTATATTTTCCGTTGATGTGCTAGGTTTCGATGCATCGTCTAAACTCTGGATGTCGTTATCTTCATGTTCGTTGTCTTTTTCAATGTGAATGATTCCTTTTGGCGTACTCCAGATGCCGTCATTCATGTTTTTGATATCATTGTTCTGAGTATCGCTTATTTCTTCTTCTTGTTTTTCAATTTGTTTTTGTTTCTTCGTAGTATCTTGTTCGTCGATGTCTTCTTCGTTCAGATTCATTGGAACTTCAAATAACTCAGTTGTTTGTTTGCGATCTAAATCTTCCTTCTCAATGAAGCGCACATCACGGCTTTTAATTATCGTCTTCGTACCTGGTTGCCACAATCTATACGCCTTCGATTCGCTGGAATATCCAACCATAATCATCGTTTTTCCTCTTGCTTCAAATTTTCCTTTATTTACTCCTTTAATTAGAGTAGTCGCCCTACATCCAAAAGTGCGCATGAAACCTACGTATGGTTTCCGGTCGTACCACATCTCAAATGGTGTTTTATTGTTTAGCGCTCTGGTTGGGCATCTATTTCTTGTAAAATTGGCCGTATTTATTGCTTCCGCCCAAAGGGTGTTAGGTAGTTTTGATTGTAACAACATACATCGCGCCATTTCTACTAATGTGCGGTTGGCCCTTTCTGCTACTCCATTTTGTTGAGGGGTATGTGGCACTGTCAATTCATACTTGATACCTTCAGACTCTAACAATTTGGTGAATTCTTTAGAAATGTACTCTTTTGCGTTATCTGTACGTAGTATCTTGATATTATAGCCACTCTCTCTCCTGACTCGTAACATATATTTCTTGAAAGCAGACAAAATTTCTGAACGGTCTTTTAACATAACAACTTCTGTGTATCTCGTGTGGTCGTCGATGAAGGTAACAAAATATTTCGCGCCACCGAGTGATTTAGTGCTTATTGGACCGCAAATATCCGAGTGGATTAAGCCTAGTTTTTCTTTTGCTCTGCTGGATGAACTTTTATATGGAGCTTGACATATCTTACCTATATGACAAACTTCGCAGTCAAACGGAGTTTCATTCGTGTTGAAATTAATTCCGTTTACCATGTCGTTGGCTTTTAGCTTCTTTAAATCGCTGAGATTTAAATGGCCAAACCTTTCGTGCCATTGCCTTAGACTATTCGGTGCACAATCTTCAGTGTTGAATGTTGTATTCTTTTCGTCTCCATCAACCAAATACAGTTGTCCTTGACGTTTGGCTGTTATGGCAATCGATCCATCTGGACGTTTTACTACTGCTCCATTTTTCCGAAAGATTACCACGTAATTATTATCCGTCATTCTGGATACCGACATTAAATTATTTCTAAACTTTGGCACTAACATGGTATCTTGCAGTCTTATTCTATTAGACATGTTTCCTGGCAGCTTTATATTTAGTTTGACGTCACCAGCACCTTCTGAATTTACTTGGTGCTCCGCTGCTGTATATACTTTGCATGCTTTATTCCTTGAGAATGTGTTGAACTTATCGCGGTCATTGCACATGTGCCTCGTTGCTCCGCTATCTAAACACCATTTCGTAGATCTCGCCGGTTCGGTGTTTAGTGCTATCGCTTGCATTGTATCTTCCGTGTTGCTTTCTGAGATGTGAGCTCTGTTAGTCCTACAGTCAACTGCGCGATGTCCGACTTTTCCGCATTTAAAACAGTTTCCCTGAAACCTTTGATTGCCTTTTACTTTTATTTGACGTTCCTTAGAAGGAGGTTTGTATCCTTTGGAACTTCCTCTACTTTTAACTAATAAAGCATCGGCTTGATTATTATTATCATGCTTTAAATTTTGCTCTTTGAGTCTTGCTTCTTGTTCTATTAGCTTTAACTTTAATGACTCAGTATCTGGAACATCATCTCGCGACTCAATCGCAACGCAAAAATTATCGTATTCAGAAGGCAATGAGCTGAGTAACATTACCGACAGTAGTTCATCCGGAACCTTTATACCGACTTCTTCAAGTTGCTCGGCCGTGCGAGTGAAAGAATGGACGTATTGCGTCATGGACTGATTAACGCCCTTTCTCATACGATGCAGTTGTTTGTATAGTACAGCTTTCCGTACAGGTCCTTTCGATTCATGAACTTTCCCTAGCTCTGTCCATGCTTCTGCTGAAGTTTCGGCTTTCTTGATGTGTGTGATCTGGTTTTGCGATGTACTTAGCATTATCAATGCCAATGCTTTACGATCCTTTATTTTCCATTCGGTTCTATTAGTTTCATTTAAGGTTATTTCGCCGTTAACGTATCCCCATAAATCATTGACGACGAGGACACTTCTCATTTGGATCTTCCACAATTCGTAGTTTACATCGGTCAACTTTTCGATGTTGCACGTTCGCCATAGTCATTGTTTTGATTCTGCGATGTATTTTCGTCTTCACTATGTACAACAATACACACACGTGTTATGATCGCGCCGGAAAACTAGACTGGGCCCATAACCTGTGAGGTTTTATGTGGGGTGCAGAGTCTTCTACGCACTGTTAATTCAGATATAATATGTATTGCTATATTCCGAAGCCACGCTTTGTGTACGCCGGATCGCTTGAGTCGACTTACAGAACTAGACTTAAGACAAGACGAGACAACTGTTAGCGAAGACGTCGCTAGCGCGGCTGAGATTCACGCCATCTATAGGATTACTAAATTACTCGATCGTGTTGATCCTAAACCTATACATCGATACATCGCACATTTTAACACATTATAACTATAATTTTATATATTATTTCTGTTTGTAAAAATTAGAAAGTTTTAATAAAATATGTCTTAATAACTATACAAAGTTTGGGATTTGTTGCCTGCATAGTTTTGTAGAAAAAAATTCGTAAAAAAGTGCTAATTTTTAGACTTCAAAATCGAGTTACTCCTTAAAGTACAGACTTTACTCTTTAAAATAAAAAGAAAAAAATATTTCAAATATTTATATATTTTGCAGTATTATGCTCATTTAAAATTGTGTGAAATTTCGAAATGTACCTATGCGATAATTTTGTAGACGAATGTATATTACATCGTTTTCGAATATTCTCAGGATATATTGAACTCGACAGCAATATTCCGTTTAATTTTGTTGAATGTTATAAATAAATTCGAGAGGCAATTTTGCTTTTCATGCTAAAATAGTTTCTTGCTAAAAGAGACAACTTTTGCTTTTCATGCTAATTTAAAGGGGTATACTTAGTTAGGAGGTCGAAAAAGAAGAATTTTCGTGAATTTTTTCAAAAAAGTACATGCATATTTTTGTAAAAAAATTTATATTAGAAAGAATCTACTTTGATCAAGTTTTCACATCTTTTAATGTAAAAATATTAATAAATAAATAAGTTATAGCTAATGAAAGTTGTTTTCCAAAACGCATTTTGCGGTGACCACTGCCGTTCAGAATCAGGGCCTTTATTCTTGAAGCTATACGCAACTTTACGTATACGCACGTTGCGAACAGTAAAAATGCGTTTCTGTCACGGTATTCTTGAACGTAGTTGTGTAGTATTCGCAGTTGGGAACGTATACGCTTTTCGTTGCGTTGAACTATGTTTGGTAACATCGAAAAATATACGTACTTCCTGCAAATATTGATTAAAAATACGATACGACAGACATTGATGGAAAAGGTAATATATCATATTCAATTACAATTTGTTATATAAATATTATTATTATTAAAATTTAAAGAAAAAATGTTTTTATTATAAAGTTTATGTAATTTTCTTAACAATCCATATAGCATAAAATCTCCTAGGGACGTCTCAGAGATGTCCTTAGGACGTAGAAACGTTCGCAGGACGTTTTCAGAATGTACTCTCGACATCTGCTGGATATCTGTACTGTTAGGGAACGCACACGCGAAATTTCTTTTAACGTAATAAATGGTGTATTTTTGTGATTTATAATATATAGATTAGAATTTTATAGAAAAACATGATTTGTAACTTTTTTGTTATACTTATGAATATATATTTGTTAACATCGAGAGTATATCATGTTATATAATTTACAAAATAGAATACAAAATGTTATTACTAATAATATATCGTAGGTCTGGTTACACAATATTATTTTTGCTTTTAGCAAAATAAATAATAAGCAAAACTTTAAATCTTAAATTTGTCACACTAAAACAATAAAAACAAAACATAAAATATTTTAATTTGCACTTATTAGATTAATTGAAGTTGAAGCTTTTTAAATGTTTCTTTTTGCCTTGGTACAACAAATTTAAAGTTCTAAATTTTGTTCAAAGTAAAAATAAGATTGATATAACTCGACCTTAATCACTTTTTTATATAAATATTATTCTATATTGCAGATGGATAGTTTGCAAAAGAAAAAGAGATGTTTATATATTGGGTTGTCGGGAAAGTCATGGCGTATTTTTTTTTATGTTTTTCAAAGGTCATTTATTTATATAAAGAATAAATATCAATCAATGATATATTGCCCGTTTTGTTCGATAATCTTTTGCCATCTTTCAGTCAACTTCATAATTTCTCGTTCATAGAAGGACCTGTCAGTAGGTATAGTAGGCCGGTTATAACCCAGGTCCTCCGAGGGGAAGGTGAGGCGCGGGGGGTACCGCGGGCTGGTGGGTACCGGGGGGGTATGACGTCACCGGGGGAGGGGGGTTATCATCGGTCGGTATTTGGGGAGAGCATACCGATGTTACCGACGGTCGGTAATTTTTACCGATATTATATAACATTTAATTACATACTTTTTACCAACATATAATTTTTACCAACATATAATTACACAATACCGATAGTACACACGATCGGTAATTTATTACCGATATTATATACCAATATTTAATTTTTTTACCAACATATATATTTTTCCATAATTTTTACTGTCACATTTACATAATACCGATGATCGGTAATTACCGATATTATATAATTTTCCTATCTGCTTTCGATAGATCATTTTACCGATCTGCGGCGGTTTTTTCGCGATGGTTTTCGCGACCGTTTTTCGCGGCGGTTTTGCGGGGGTTTTCGCAGCGGTTTCCGCAGTGGATTTTGCGGCGGTTTCCGCGCCGCCCGCGCCGCCCGCGCCGCCCGCG
>NW_022639659.1:253764-254010 GCF_010583005.1 Odontomachus brunneus | reverse complement strand
AAGACACTTTCGACCTGTTATCGAGCCTCTAAGACAGATTGTGGAACATGCAACTCATGTGAAACTTGACGCGTGATTCACTCGTAACATCGATCGATAACGCATCATTTCCCAGTATGGTCGATGCGTCAAGTTTGACATGAGTTATATGTTCCACAATCTGTCTCAGAGGCTCGATAACAGGTCGAAAGTGTCTTTCCAACGCAGTATCTTCCTCTATCTTACCGGTTTTCAAAGCACGATATT
>NW_022639659.1:253137-253488 GCF_010583005.1 Odontomachus brunneus | reverse complement strand
CTCCAGCAGGCTCACCAACACATTCGTCTTACCACAATTCGAGGGACCACATACGATACCGCGTATGGTAATCGGTAGCAAGTGGCCGTGCTTACGTATGATATTTTCGGACGCTACTCGCATTTTTTCATCGAAATTTTTCACGTGTATCGGTGTCGATTGTCGTACGAACCGCATGTCGCTTCAAAAAATGCTTCATTGGCACGCGGCAACTATTTATAGGGGGGCGCCGAATCGAATCCGTTCAGTTTACAAAAATGTTTCTCCTACTGTTGGATGCTCATGATATTCGAGACCTAACCTCCGAACAGTTGAAATATATACCGAAGATTGTTCTATTGCGCGAGTTTT
>NW_022639659.1:252805-253008 GCF_010583005.1 Odontomachus brunneus | reverse complement strand
ATTGCGCGAGTTTTCGAAGCACATTGACGTTTTGTGGGACAGAATCCCGGAACATATAAGGGCCGACCCGGAGGTTCGACAGTATCGTCGGTGCCTGAAACATTATAATCGTCCGTGGCGGCAAACGCACATCGACGGTCCAGCGCCGTTGATTAGACTGTGCTGAATGTCAGCGTCGTCGAAAACAGTAAAAATCGGCAACA
>NW_022639659.1:242628-248240 GCF_010583005.1 Odontomachus brunneus | reverse complement strand
CTAAAAAATCACGCTGCGAAATGCGCTGGCGGCGCGGGCGGCGCGGAAACCACCGCAAAATACACCGCGGAAACCACCGCGGAAATTACCGCAAAAACCGCCGCGAAAAACGGTCGCGAAAACCGCCGCGAAAAAACTGCCGCAGATCGGTAAAATGATCTATCGAAAGCAGATGGGAAAATTATATAATATCGGTAATTACCGATCATCGGTATTATGTAAATGTGACAGTAAAAATTATGTAAAAATATATATGTTGGAAATAAAATTAAATATTGGTATATATAATATCGGTAATAAATTGCCGATCGTGGGTACTATCGGTATTGTGTAATTATATGTTGGTAAAAATTATATGTTGGTAAAAAATTATGTAATTAAATGTTATATAATATCGATAAAAATTACCGACCGTCGGTAACATCGGTATGCCCTCCCCAATTACCGACCGATGATAACCCCCCTCCCCCGGTGACGTCATACCCCCCGTGACGTCATACACCCCGGTGACGTCATGCCCCCCGCCCGCGGTACCCCCCGCCCCTCACCACCCCTCGGTGGACCTGGATTAGAACCGGCCTACTATACCTACTCCTGTCTTTAACGGCGAAAATTTGGACAAGGTGCTGATTTACAGCCTCATCTGAATTGAACGTTGTACCACGCAAGGAGTTTTGAAGAGAGCGAAACAAGTGGAAGTCGGACGGCGCAAGGTCAGGCGAGTATGGTGGGTGTGGCAACACATCCCATCCAAGCTCCAATAATTTTTGACGGGTGATCAAACTTGTGTGTGGTCTTGCGTTGTCGTGATGAAACACAACTCCCTTACGATTAATGAGGTCTGGACGTTTTTGGATGATGGATTTGTTCAAACTCTCCAATTGCTGACAGTACATATTCGAATTGATTGTTTGGTTCCTTGGTAGGAGCTCAAAAAAACACGACACCTTTAAAATCCCACCACCCTGAGAGCATAATCTTCCTCTGATGAATGTTTGCTTTCGATGTCGTTTGAGGCAAATCATCACGTCGGGATCAAGACCGTTTGCGCATCACATTGTTGTAAACAATCCACTTCTCATCACCAGTTATCAGTCGCTTCAAAAAAGGATCGTTTTCCTCACGTTTAATGAACATATCGCAGATGTTTATACGCGCCGTCAAATGAACTTCTTTGAGTTCATGAGGAACCCAAATATCGAGCTTGCTTACATATTCCAGCTTCTTCAGGTGGTCGTGAACGTTTGAATGATGGATGTTCAATGTTTGTACAATCTCTCGTGTCGTGTAACGTGGGTTTGACTCGATCAATGCCTTTATTTTGTCGTCATCAACCTCGATAGGTCTCCCTGACCGAGAAGCGTCTTTGAGATCAAAATCTCCAGCACGGAATTTCGTGAACCATCGTTGGCACTGACGTTCTTGTACAGCATTGTCACCGTAAACTTTACGCATCTTTTCACAAGCTTGACGCGCGTTCGTTCCTTTACGGAAGTAAAACAGTAATATATGGCGAAAATGCACAGTTTGGTCTTCCATCTTCAACTTGTTATAAAATCTCCAAAACTAAACCAAATCGCTCAATTTTTTTTTTAGAATGAAGCTAGAACTGTCAGCTGTCAAATGATATAGCAATAACATAGTAAATAATATGTGAATGACTTTAGTACTTCCATAAATGAACTAGCGCCATCTATTGCAAAAATGCGTCATGACTTTTCCGACAACCCAATATTTATATTATATTTTGTTGTTGTTTTTACTTTTATACTCCACTTTCGGCACTTTGCACAACTTATCGTATACGTTTTGAAAGAAACGAATGACCCATTCGTTGCATTGTGAATAATATTTGCGTATACGTTATACTTGCGACTGTCAAGAATACGGTTCTAGGGATTTTCTATTGTAACTTATGATTTGTAATTTGCTGTAGCGAATTCGCTCCAATTCGGGGAGTGAATTCCGCGTGCTGGATCGACCTCGCACGAGATCTGGTGAAGCGAGGAAAGGGAGGTGAAATAAATGATGAACTGACTCGTTACGGCTGAGCGATTCACTTTATTTAACACAGTCAACGAGTTCACACCGAAGCCATCTCGATTCGATCGCAATTTAAAACGGAAATCTTCGGAGAGTCGTTCGGTTGGTCATAAAACCGTGACGGATATCTTGGAGAGCATCCGACGGATGCCCGGCCGACGGATATCTTGTTACGCGGTGACCGCCGACTCTTTCGCGAAACGATTGTCGAGACGCTGTGGAACCTCAATACATAACACCACTAACGATAATTGCACAATTAACAAGTATAGCCGCCTCGAGCGATCGTGAGATTCTGTACAGAATCTCACTCGCGAGCGCGAAACAAATCGAAAATTATAAGAGAGACCGACTTTCGTCCTCTTTAGAGCCCACGAACAGCGATTGACGGCACTGAATGGCTGTCGCTTACCGTCGCTCGATGCAACCGACGGGTGAGAGATCGGAGCACTCCGAAGATTTGCGAGCAAGCGATCGCCGACGGTGATACCGAGATCTGAAACTTGAATTTTGGCTAATCGTGAAGCTCTGAGGCGAATACGACAGCAGACTGATATCGAAATGAGAATTCTGTCTGTCGTTGAGAATCGCTTCACGACAAGCTAGCGAGTTGAGTAAAGGAAGTCGAATTTCGAGCTTAATTACGCCGCGATGAGATAACCGAATCTTACGTGCGCGATGGATTGCTCCGACTTTTGAAAAACATCTCGTTGGTTGTTCGACTGCTGCGAGACTGGGCTGTTCTCTGCAAACCGCGGTTAGCTGCCGCGTGGAACGAACTTTTTTCTACTCGTCTCTGTCGTTCGCTGGTTGGTTACGAGCGAAGTGATCGCTGGTCGCGTGCTGAAATCTCCTTAAAAGGAGATGTCTCGCGAGATGCGAGGCTCCACGGCGCGTGCCGGCTGTCGATTCGCGGAACCATTGTTTGGACGTTGTTGCTATGATAACGTAAAGCGCTATTCAGCATTCTTCCCGCTTGCCCGGCACGCGCCGCGGAACATCGCATCCACGTGGAGAGCACGTGATGGTTTCGAACGCTCATCGCGACGACTCTCCAACGTTTTTGGAAAAATACTATAAGAATACTATAAGAATGATTTAGGCAGTTACATGTACTTTGATTGGAGTTCCTCAGAACTTCTTAGAATATTCATATAGAATTACTTCAACTAAAAAAAATTTCTTCGGATTTAATAAATTTTATTGCATCCACACGAAAGAAAAATCAGAAAATTTGGCCGGAGGTGCTTGTGTGTATCTGTAGATGTCCACTTTTAATGTTATATAAGATGAAAAACATCAGATTCGGCTGCAATCGAACTCGGGTCTTCAGCTTGTCAGGCAACCGCTCTTCCCACTGAGCTATTTAGGCTTCATGTTTGTGATATCTATATACCCAGTGAAAAATGATTCGTTGGTTGACACAAAATGATATCAAATTGACGTCGGTTTAACGATTTCAACGTCGATTTGATGTCATTTTGATGTCAATCAACGAATAATTTTTCGCTGAGTATATATTGTTTTAAGTGAGGTTCAAATGTAAGTAAAGTGCACTTTCAAATATGTATTTCTAAATTTAAGAATAAATGGCTTTCAAGTAATGCGATTGGATTTGTTAGAACTGTATATGGGTTTTGGAAACATGAATATAAAATATACTTAAGGATAAAATATACTTCGCATAAATCTATTTATTATTGATGCAAGTGAACATTTTATACATGCAAAGTTATTTTAACATCAATTCTCTTTCTTTGCCTTATTATATAAAACTATATAATTAATTCCACTAAATATAAATAACTGTAAATAATAATAAATTTAACAATTTATATGTAAATATGTAAATCAATTATAACTCACTGGCATATACTGAATGTAGGCGCAAAAAGTAATTGCTACAAACGAAACATTTGTAATTCCTCACGAATTCTCAAATTCTAGGAATTAAGTCGCGAAGTATTCGCTATAATGAACTCCTAAGTAATACTTCAAGACGAACTTATTGTGGTTAATTCTTCAAGAATTCTTCAGGTATTCATTTTTCTAATTCTATATGTATTCTTTAAAATGAATTCTCTAGGAACTTCTATTCATCTCTGTGCTACCTGGGCGGGTACTCTGCTACGCGCGATAGTCAGATCTGTCTATGCGTTCAGTGTCTTCTCTATCGACATATTGATGGGCATTAGGATCGCTGCTTAGTCCCATGGATTGTAGCATCTATAGCAATGTTATTGATCCCTCATTAAATACGTAGGTAGCGATATATTCCGCCAATTCGACAATAATCGAGCCATTTGGAATAATTTTTGAGCTGATTTTCTAGATCAGTTGATTATAACTCTCATTATTGTTTTGATTAAACCCGCCAACACATTTGTGTTGATATTAAAATATCTTTATTAACAAGGGGAGGTCACGATGTGTAGGTCATCGATTTTGATGAGCTTTGGCACAGACTTTCTTCATCGAAAATAAATAGACACGTATCTTGCCGTTTGTCTAGAAGATACCTTCCCCCGTTTTCGAAAAAATCAAGGTCAAAGGTCATGGCGTCGGATCAGGAGGTATTTATAGATCTTCAAAAACCAATTCATTTTCACTAATATATTTGGAGGTTGCAAATCTATATTTTTCGAGTTATTAAGGATTATAAGTGCACGTGATATGTAGCATGAATACTCATGACTTCGTTAAAACGTCGGACTCATGTTCCGTGGGTCCGTGTTCGAGAGATTCTTCGTGCTGTTTTTTTTTTTATATTTTCATAATATGAATATATTATTATTCACGGTAAATCTTTAGAAAAACGGACCCAGCAGCTATGACCTTGATCTTGACAAATGTTGTAGAGGTCACCCTCCTGAGTAATCTTCAGAAGATTTTAGCCGTCGCTCGTTGTTCGTTAAAAAGTTATTAACTAAAGAAATTGCATAAAATAAGTGTAATTTTTGGACACTGTATATACATGCGTGCGTGTGCGTGTTGCGCGCGCGCGCACGTATGCAACTGAACGTAACACATTGTTGGGAGTGATATAACATGACAGTTAGTTTAAATTAGGTTAGGTTATGTCACTTGCAACAATATGTTACGTTCAGTTGCATACATACGCACGCACACTCAAGTGCACTTGCTCGCGAGCAGTATGTGTGTGTGTACATGCGTATGGCCTGCACCTTTCTAACCTACAAATTCGATGTTTTTGTATATACAATGTCCAAAAATTACATTCATTATATGCAAATTCTTTTGTTAATAATTCTTTAACAGACAATGAGCGACGGCTAAAACCTTTTGAAGATCACTCAGGAGGGTTACCTCTAATATACAGGGTGTTCAAAAAGTCCTGGACCGATGAAATATTTGGAAAACTAAGCATTTTAGAAAAAAATGTTTCAGATAAAAGTTGTGGCGTTTAAAAAGATGTATTTACTGATTACATCAGTTTGACCTTGGGTTGCGTAGCGAAGGTCAGGTCAAGGTCACATTAATTTTTTTAAATGGAACACCCCATTTTTCATTGCATATTCTTATAGCACATCTCGAGAGCTTTCCAAAAC
>NW_022639659.1:228489-242435 GCF_010583005.1 Odontomachus brunneus | reverse complement strand
TAATGTGACCTTGACCTGACCTTCGCTACGCAACCCAAGGTCAAACTGATGTGATCAGTAAATACATCTTTTTAAACGCCACAACTTTTATCTGAAACATTTTTTTCTAAAATGCTTAGTTTTCGAGATATTTCACCGGTCCGGGACTTTTTGAACACCCTGTATATAGAAAGCTCAAGGTCATAGCTGCTGCGTCCATTTTTCTAAAGATTTACCAATTGTTACATGATTGTGTACCACAATGCACAAATTTTCTTTTATTAATACCTAAAAATCTATGTGGTCATTTGCAAAATGGTAGAGGATTTTTTTGTTCAGTTTGACTTAAAGTATAAATATACAACGGCAGACGGTGCCACTGCAGCTCATCTACCATATCGCGCGTGATCATTCACCAATCTTTTTTAATTTCTCGGTTATTATTGAGAATATCGCAAAACGATATGGGACTTTTGTATTCATCTCAATCCGCTCTACGTTCTCACGAGAGATTGTGAAGGTGATACGGGACCTGTATAGAAGTCTGTGCAACTAATGTAGAACGTCCTTAAGGCCGGTTCTACATTAGTTGCAAATCGCAACTCGTTACAAGGAATTTTATCAATCACAATTGATCATTCTTCTCGTGACTAAAGAAAAGTTGACCAATATTGGAAATATCCTAATAGGAAAATTCTAACAAAATCTTATTTAATTTTTATCCCAAAACCTAAGCCAATTATTGGAAGTACAAATAAGTCTCCGCCGTTTTTTATAAAAAATTGGGCATTTATTGTGAAAGAACGGTACCTTATGTTTTATTCAAAGTATTGTCCATCGCTAGCCACTACTTTTTCCCATTTTTCTGGCAGCATAAGGATACCGCGTCAGAAGAACGTTTCATCTTTTGAGGCTATCCACGAATTGACCCAATTTTTGGTATATTCATATGATGTGAAGTGCTGCTCAGACAGGCCGTGCGTCATCGATCGAAACAAGTGATAGTCAGAGGGAGCAATGTCTGCTGAATACGGTGGGTGGGGTAAAACTTCCCAATTGAATGTTTCCAAGTAGGTTTTGACCGGCGCCGCAACATGTGGACGAGCATTATCATACAGGAAAATAATTTTGTCGTGTCTGGAGTAGTAGTGCGCGCGTTTTGCCTTGAGTGCTCCGCTCAATCTCATCAATTGTGTTAAAGAGCCCCATTAATGGTTTCGTTCGGTTTGAGCAACTCATAATACACGACACCAAGCTGATCCCACCAAATACACAACATGAGTTTTTTTCCATGAATATTCGGCTTGGCTGTCGATGTTTAAGCATAGCCACGTGGTCCTCATGATTTCTTCTTGTTTGGGTTATTGTAGTGGATCCATTTTTCATCACCAATGACTATACGATACAAAAAACCCTTTCGTTTATGCCTGGCAAGCAGCATTTCACATATGCAAAATCGGCGTTCAACGTTTCTCGGTTTCAGTTTATATGGAACCCAATTTCTTTGCTTTTGAATCATTCCCAACGATTTTAAACAATGTGAAATTGCTTGTTGAGTCACTCCTAATGTAAGTGCAAGTTCTTCTTGCGTTTGGCACGAATCTTCCTTCAATAATGCTTTCAATTCCACGTTTTCGTACACTTTCAGCCTTCTACTACGTTCTTTGTCTTTGACGTCAAACTCACCGTTCTTAAACTTTTGAAACTACTCACGACAACTTCTCTTACTTAAAGCAGCCTCACCATATGCTTCTACAAGCAATCGATGCGCCTCAGCTGCAGATTTCTTCAAATTTCTTCAAGTAAATCAAAAGTTCCCGCAAATGACGCTTATTCGGCTCAAAACTCGACATTTTCGCACGAAAAAAATTATGTAATGCTGATACAAAATCGCTAATATTTCAAGGTTATGGTGTTGCCAGATGTCCAACCTTACGATATGACGTTTTACATCTGACAATTTCAACCATAACTTACTGGTGGGGCCATCTTTTGTCAAACGGCGGAGACTTATTTGTACTCCCAATATAAAAACAAGTAATACTCAGTTTTGCATGTCAGTACGCTATCTTGTGAAGGACGAAATTCCTGGTATCTATTATACCGAAATTGCCTTTCATGACTTTCCCTCGTATTTTTTGACTATCGTTGACGTGAATAGAGCATCTTTTTAGTTTAGTACTGCGCATGAGAGTATTCCGTCAAAACCGTTTATGAAATAAAACATACAACAAATTTTTATTTTTAATAAATAAAATTTTATGAGTACTATTTTTGATATCTTTTTTATGATCCGTATGATTTTTTAAATAATTTTTTATGAAATAACCTATATAGCACAATGACATTCTTTGGAAATCCAGAAAACATCCGGGACAGACTTTGCAGATATCCTGTGGACATCCAAATTGTATCCTGAGATATATATTCTGGATGTCCGACCTTTACGGAAAACTACTATTGGAACTTAATACTAACAAGGAGATGCCACAACCTGCTAAATCGATTTCTGGACGAGACATAGCATTTTCGTTAGCTGCGATGTCAAGCATCAACACCCTAATTGGGATTTGTGCCAATGGGTCTTTGTTTATAAGAAATTACAATATAAAGTTTAGATTGTGAGACGGATATGGCTAAAAATGCGACTGTCTTTTAGTGAGGTGGCGTGATCGAGCAGACAGAGGCTCCCAAGTCGAAAATTTTTGAGCCGGCAGCGAGCATTCGAAACCCGGCGACGAGTTATCCTTGTGCGGTGTTTTTTTTTTTCTTAGGGCATGTAATTAATGTTTTTCGAATATGATACATTTGTTTTGCATATGTCTCGTTTTTATCTATTAATCAGAGGTAATTAGAGAAATGTCAGGCTTGTTTAACGCAAACACGAATATAAACACGTATTTTGCATTGCTTACAATGCAATATATATTTTAGTACATATTAAAACGTTATTGATGCTGATGATAAATAATAAGAAAGTGATTGTATGCATATAGCATCACCTCGAATGTCCAAATGTACACTTTCATCGCCTGTAAATAAATCAAGATAGTTGTATATTCTCGTGATCATATTTTTAACCTGCTTATAAAAGTAAACATTCTACGAGAAGTAGATTGCTGTACATTTCAACGATATTATTTTCAAGTTATATGTTTACTTATATTTCTCGGCGCGGAATATCTTGTTGTATGTTTAATTGTATGTTTGTTCTCTTCTCTCAACAAGAACTAAAAACTTATTAAATACAATAGAAAACATGATGTTTTAATATGTACTAAAATATATATTGCATTGTAAGCAATGCAAAATACGTGTCTATATTCGTATTTGCGTTAAACAAGCCTGACACTTCTCTAATTACCTCTGATTAATAGATAAAAACGAGACATATGCAAAACAAATGTATCATATTCGAAAAACATTAATTACATACCCTAAGAAAAAAAAACCACCGCACAAGGATAACTCGTCGCCGGGTTTCGAACGCTCGCTGCCGGCTCAAAAATTTTCGACGTGGGAGCCTCAGTCTTCTCGGCCACGCCACCTCGCTGAAAGACAGTCGCATTTTTAGCCATATCCGTGATACAGTCTCGCAATCAAAATTTTATATTGTAATTTCTCATAAACAAAGGCTCATTGGCACAAATCCCAATTAGGGTGTTGATGCTTAACATCGCAACTAGCGAACGTGCTATGTTTCATTCAGAAATTGATTTAGCAGGTTGTGGCATTTTCTTGTAAGTATTCAAGTTGTAATGTTTAGTATTCAGGTTGTAATACTGAGTATTCAGAGTTAGTATTAATCAATACTGAAGTATTGAGTGAGTTAAGTATGATGAATACTGAGTATTGGGAGTTAGTAATGGTCAATACTTAAATATTGATGTAGTTAAATATTGATAAAGACTGAGTATTGCGAGTTAGGTATTGGTATTGGTTAATACTTAATTATTGATTATACTAAACAATAATTATAAAACCTTTAAAAACATTTGAAAAAACATTTTTAAAATGTTAAAAATAATGGGGTAAGTTATCTTTTTTCATTAAAAAAACGTTTTTTAACGTTTGGAAGAATGTTTTGTTTTTTAAATATTTTATAAACATTTATTTTAACATTTAAAAAACGTTTTCCTAAATGTTAACCTAAATGTTAACATTTAATATTTAAAAAATATTTTCTAAATGTTAAAGTAAATGTTTATTAAATATTATAAAACAAACATTTTTTTAAACGTTAAAAACGTTTTTTTAATTAAAAAAGAGAATTTATTTCATTATTTTTAACTTTTTAAAAATGTTTTTTTAAATGTTTTTTTAAATTGTAATGTTTTGTAATGTCACCACTTAGGTAAACATATTTTATATAAGTATTTCATGCATATATTTCTGACTTCTTTTTTATTATATGAAATATTTGGACTAAATAGTTAATTTTTGTAGTTATACTAAATAATGTTACTAAATAAGAAAATTATAATTACTACTTCGGCTGCATATGGGGATAAAAAAAAACAGTATCAGTTGGAGAAATAGCGCAGCAGCCAAGATGATAGACTAGACCTGAAGTTAGCTGAGGTCTCGAGTTCGCGTCCGACTAGAACTGAGTAAATTTTCAGATGTGAAAATAGTGAGAAATTATATAAATGAGCTACATTTTATTTAAAATCAATATTATATGTGCTGTGAAGGATAGTATATTTTAACAATTTTTCACATATATACTTTTAGGATTCATCAATACTAAGTACTAATTTCCCCAAAAAGATATTGACCAATTTAGTATTAACCAATACTAAGTATTGCGCACTCAATATTATTTTTCAGTATTCATGAATACTTAATATTCATCAATACTAAGTATTGCCCAAAAAAGTATTGACCAATTTAGTACTAACTAATACTAAGTATTGCGCGTTCAATAATTTTTTTCCGTAAGGGAAATCATCTTCTTACCTAATCTTAGATGAATTTATGGAATCTGTAAATTTTGTGTTGCTTACTAATGATATCGTACGAGTCCGACGAGTTCGTCGCTTGTCTTCGACAGTTATTCTCGCTCCGGCGATCATCTCACATCCCGGCTGGAGAAGAACTAAAAAAAATTTCGGATTTTCATATTATTTTCATCTAGATGTTCTTGACCTAGTAAACGCTAGATATTCCTCGAATATTTATAAAATGTTCCTAAAATCCAAAATTAACATTCTAAGAATATCCCAAAATATTCCGGAATATTCATAGAATGTACAAGGAATATTCAAATAAGCGCAAAAAGTTCCACCTTTTTACAAATATTGGCGAATTAATTGAAATAATAAACCAGTCAGCGTTTGCTAACTTTATTTGAAATTTAAGATCACTTGATTCCAAATGTTATATCACACTTAAAAATTCTCACTAACACTGGGATTCGAACGTGGACCTGAGACACCTTTCGATTATGAGCCTATTGCTTTAGAACCTATACTACTTCTTCGATAGATATAAACGTCTTATATTTAATCTATATATGTTGCAATTAACGCAATAATATAACTTTTTTATATGATTTAATTTTAATAAAAATGATATTTTTCGTACTTTTATTGTTAATTTAAATCTTAACTAGTGAGGTCTACGAAACATCGCACATTCCATTTTGGTCTTAAAATTTTTATAGTAAAATTTTTTTATTGCTGTTATTAAATAGACAAAGTCATAAGAGATTATAAAATTCGAATAATTATAAAAAGCACAATTAAAAAAAGAGAAAAAAATCTTACCATATAAAATTTAATTTAATTTAATTTTTATATAAATATATAAATAAATGGTTATTATAAGAGGTATCTGTCTAATGTAACCATATCATATAATAGATGAAATTAACTAATAATAATAATTTCTCACAAATTCTTAGAATATCTTAAATAATGATTTGCAAAATATTCATTATAATAAATTTCTAAGGAAAACTTTAGAATAAATTAAGCTCGGGTAATTCTTTGGATATTCATATTTTTAATTCTTTAGATGTTCTTTAAAATTCTCTATGAACTTCTATTTATCTCTGTGCTATTTGAGTTGAATATTCCTTATCATACAAACAGTGTTCATAGAATATTCTGAATATTCCACAATAATTTGAACATTTATGAACATTTCTTTAATATTCCGGTATATACGGAACTTCTGGAATGCACACGGAATATTTCAGGAATATCTAACGTTTACTGGGTGAAGTCATCAAACACTATTTATTAGGGTTAAAAATATCTTTATGATAGAAGTAATATATTTATGGAAATATTTCGTCTTATTTTGTAATTACGATTCTTTTTTAATTTTACGTAATTTCTTTTAGTTATTATTTCTTTTACATTTTCTTTAGTTTTTATTTCTTTTACATATTACACACATGCACACACATATTGATTTACATAAGCAAAGCTTACAATTGCATAAATTTAGTGAGGTATGGAAGAGGATGACGAAGAAGTCTCGCTCACATGCACGCAGCGACGAAAAAGCAGTATTCCAGGATTGAGCATATATCAGTCAGTGCAAAATAGTTTAAATCAAGGATCAGAACAAACATTGTATGAAAGTGTCCGCAATACTTTATATGAGGACGTTATAAGTATGAACAGTATGCATAGTGCTGTTTCTTTGGAAAATATTCGTCAGATATATACAGATGACTTATCTACTATAAATAATGACACAGATGAAACGATTATAGATGGAAGCTATACAGATGTAAAAAATAGCATGCACAATTCAAGATTGGTAAGAATTATTCATTTTATATATTTTACAATATATATTATTACTAAATACATAATACTGATAGCATAATTTTCACAGTGATATTTATATTCAGGATATAGGTATTTAACTGTTACATTATCATAATGTAATATAATATAATACGTATGTAATAGATTATATACACGTTAGTACCCAGTAAGCAATCTGTACGCAGACTGACATCAGATTGGCGACAGAATCTGTCGAATTCGAGCAGGATCTGTCGACATAGACATCTGTGTTCCCAATCTGTCGTCAGATTGCTGACAGAGTCTACTAACAGACTCTGACATCAGATTTGTGGCAGATTGCGCGCAGAGCCTGCCGACAGACTTTGATGGTAGATTAGTGGCAGATTGCGCGCATATTCTGTCGTTTCGTAGGTTCTTCAATTAAATTTTTGGTAGAAAATTTTCTCATAATTTTTCATAATTATTTATAGAATGAGTGCTTTCTCATAAATATTCATAAATACTTGTAAAATATAATGAGGAAATATGAGTTTTTCTATATTATTTTTTCATAATTTAAAAAATTTTTCTGATGAGATTCGAACTTAAATCGAAGACATCTTTTGGATAATCGTCCGTCGCCTTAGACATTATGCCAATTCCTCACTTGATAAAAAGTGTTTTATATTGCCCACTTAAGTTTAAGAAAGAAACATCTTAAAGTTTTTTCGCCTTTTAAACCGCAAATATAGACGAAACCGTTCAGCGTATAAATAATGTAAGAGAGAGCGGCACGATAATTCAAAGTTAATTTTCTACCATGGACTGTACAGAAAATCACTGCAATAAAACAGCAGATATTGCCATTTTTCCATCATGCTAATAAAATAGTTTGCTTTTACATATATTTACGAATTAATTCGATCGTCCAGTTCAGATTGTATGAAATTTTATCAAAATCGAAGCATGATATATTTTCAAATAAACCATTACAAAAATTCTGTAAAAGTTATTTACATGGCGGGACTAATATTTTATTCGGTGCTGCTGCTTTCAGTACTTATTGCATGACGGTTAAATCGTTTAGACGTAATTACATAATG
Organism: Odontomachus brunneus; assembly: GCF_010583005.1. Lineage (NCBI taxonomy): Eukaryota > Metazoa > Arthropoda > Insecta > Hymenoptera > Formicidae > Odontomachus > Odontomachus brunneus. The sequence goes on along the minus strand of NW_022639659.1, from coordinate 234,607 downwards.
ACATTAAAAAAAAAATAATAATATGAGAAATTGTATGAAAAATTATGAGAACAATTTTTACCAGGAATGGCATATGTACGCCTTTAAATGGTCATTTAAACTGGCCATTTAACCGTTGTACTATTCTATACCTGTATTCGTTATTTCTCTATTATTGTTGCTTTTTTATAAAAAATGTATAATACAATTTTAAAAAAGTAAACATTGTTTTTTATTGTGCATATGTGTACAATTATTGCACAATATAATTATCTTGACTCCTCTCAAAGTTTTACATGGTGTGCATATGAAACTACCTCATTTAATAGCATTTAAACTACCTCATTTATATATGGCCCTTGATAAAATTAAATAGCATATCTACGAAACAGAATCTGCGCGCAATCTGCCACCAGTCTGTCATCAGAGTCTGTCGGCAGGCTCTGCGCGAAGTCTGTCATCAATCTGTCGTCAGAGACTGATAAAACGGTTTTTGTGTGCAATCTGTTGCCATTCTGTCAACAGACACTGTTCACAGATTCTGCGCAAAATCTGCTCGCGCAGGTTTGGCTATCTATTGGTAGTAATTATATTCATATAAATTACATTTATGTAGTGTATATATAATTCTTAAATAACATGCTGTATAACGGTTATACAGAGTGTCTTATAGCTTACCTCGAGAGATTTTCAAAACACGATAATAACGTATCTTTTCATTAAGTATTTTTGAGTAATAAAACTTGAAAGTTACAATATCGCCGGTATTATCCAAGGTGTACCACGCGGAGTGCTGCTCGGTCGGATTTACACATCACTGAAAAAAATGATCTTGCAGTCATAGCGAAAACTATCTAGATATGAAAAATTATCTAAAATGGATAAGCAAATGGACTAGCAAGAACTGCGATATCGTATATGTTTTGTATCTAACCAGCATAGGTAGCAGAGACAGAATTTATATCAGAACCATTTGTCAAATTTAGCAATAAGTTTCTCTATGGCGCTCAACCAAATTATAGCTAGTTATACTTCTTCTAAAAGTGACTGTGGTAGACAGAATATACTAGCAATGAGGAATACAAACAAATGTATAATCTTTACACCCAGCGTTGTTTATGTAATCCGCCCAATCTTTCTAACTGCGTTAACAAATTTTCTGCGTTCAACTGTCGTACAAGTTTGTGCCGGTATAGCGCTCAGTACACTGAGAGAGAAATGTGAAGTATTTAAAAAGAAATGTTTGCTTGTAATATTTTCTTCCATATTTATTGATTATAAAAAAATTTGATTGTAATAACGAAATATATATTTCTGTAAAATATATTAACTGATTGTGAGAAATAAATTATTTAACTCTTGTTGGAAAAATTAATTTACTTCAGGCAAATGTATATTTGTTTGTAGCAATGATATTTAGTTATAACAAGATTAATATTTATAGCCAAGTAGTATTTATTTGCAGAAATCAAATTTATTTTTTAGAAATAAATCTTATTTGTATGGATCCGAAGTTAATTCCGGTTGTTCTACTTATTTCTTTATGTGTTATTCGTACATCGGAGAACACTGATTCGCATTACATTATGTAATATGGCGAAATAGTGGCGATACATTGTCCTTTCGTGATAACGGTGACAGTGATTTTATTGTTTATTGAAATGTCACTTGAAAATTTGGACAACAAAATGAAACATATTGTGGAAGTATTACATTTAGAGCGTAAACATTTATATAAATAAAATATTTATAAAAATAATTAATTTATAAAATTAATAATTAAATATAATTATTTTATAAATATAATTAAATATAGTTATTTTATAAATATAATTTATAAAATTAATTTATAAAAATATTTATAATAAAGATAAATATTTATAATATTATAAATAATATTATTAGGACCTTGAATAAGTTCTTGCTGATTTTTCGTGAAAATTAATGCTTTATTTAAAAAAAGTCGTAAAAAACATGTCACTGAAAGTATTGTCCATCGCTAGCCACTACTTTTTCCCATCTTTCTGGCAGCATTTGAATTCCACGTCGGAAAAACGACATGTCTTTTGAGGTTATCCAAGAGTCGACCCATTTTTTGGCATCTTCATAAGAATGGAAGTGCTGCTCAGCCAGGCCATGTGCATCGATCGGAACAAGTGATAATCGGAAGGGGCAATGTCTGGTGAATACGGCGGGTGGAGTAGGACTTCCCATTTAAGCGTTTCCAAGTAGGTTTTCACCGGTTGTGCAATATGTGGCCGAGCGTTGTCATGTTGCAAAATCACTTTATCGTGTCTCTGCTCGTATAGCGGCCGTTTTTCTTTCAATGCTCGGCTCAAACGCATCAATTGTAGTCGATAGCGATCATAATAAACTACACCCAGCTGATCCCACTAAATGCAGAGCAGAAGCTTCGAACCATGGATATTCGGCTTTGCCGACGATGTTGATGCATGGCCGGGTTTACCCCACGATCTTCTACGCTTAGGGTTATCGTAGTGTATCCACTTTTCATCGCCAGTCACGATGCAAAAAACCTTTTCTGCTACTGAAGCAGCTGTTCACACGTGAAAAGATGCCGTTCGACGTCTCTTGGTTTCAACTCGTACGGCACCCAATGTCCTTGCTTTTGAATCATTCCTAGTACTTTCAAACGTTTCAAAACTGTTGTGTGATCAACTCCTAATGATTCTGCAAGTTCAGTTAGCGTCTGACATAAGTTTTCATGAAGTAATGTCTCCAATTCTTCCTCTTCAAATTTTTTCGATGCGCCAGAGCGTTCTTTATCTTCAACATCAAAATTCATTATTTTTGAAGCGTCTAAACCAATCTCTGCATGTTGTTTCCAACAGAGCATGGTCGCCGTAAGTCTCAACAAGAATTCTGTGTGCTTCAGCTGCAGATTTTTTTTTAATAAAGTAGTGCAGTAAAATTTTCTGCAAATACTCTTTTCTTTGGCACGAAACTCGACATGTTTAACATTATGAAAAAAAAGTTATTTACACTTCGGCGAAATGATATACCCTGAATTTCAAGCTTGCTTATAGTACTTCCTTATAGATGCGTTACGATCTTAAACTACACGCACGCAGTTCTGGTAACGCCATTTGTTGGAAAACAGCGAGAACTTATTCAAGGTCCTGATATAAGAAAATTATAATTATTGCTTCGGCTACACATATGAGAACAATAAGAAACATTTAGTATCAGTTGAAGAAGTAGCACAGCAGCTAAAGTGATAGACTAGAAATCTGGAGGTATCTGAAGTTCACGTCCGATCAGTATTGAGTAAATTTTCAGATGTAAAAATAGTGAGAAATTAAACAGGAGAGCTAAATTTCGTTTAAAATCAAATAAATCAGATTTATTTCCGTAAAATAAGCCTTACATTCTACAAGTAAATTTTCAAGTCTTTTTTTCTCAGTGTACTGTCTCAGTGCTACAGCGATATACTTTAACTCCTTTTTTACTTTATTCCTCACACAGATCGTTTTAGCGATTCTCATTTTCATCAAATGCAGCAATTCATATTTAGTTACGAGGCCTAAATTTTCCTGCACATATTGCTGTTAAAATTTTTACGTACCATAGACAATTTTCTAGCAGATACAAAAAATACCGATACATTTTGACTGTAACATTTAGAACTTTAGCTGGAGCGCAAAGCATTGTTTTAAGTGCATCTTTCGTGTGTGTATGTGCATGTGTGTGTGTGTATGTATGTATGTATGTATGTATGTATGTATGTATGTATGTATGTATGTAGTGTGTGTGTGTATGTGTGTGCGCGCGTGTATGTCATATTAGAAATACCAAAGATTGGCATATTGTCAGAAAGTCAATGGGAATCACTTTCAGCATTTACTTTAATATTCTGAAACACTCATGCGGAGCACACGGTTTTGAATAATTAAAGAGAAGGAGAGTGATGATTCTTAGTTCTTATCTTAGTTTCATAACTTAACATCACAAATACTCATACAACTACCTAGACCCACTTACGTACACGCACACACACATAACAGAGAGTTATTAAATATTATGAAAGTAATGAACTATGGGTTCCTTATTTCTGATGTAACATACATGCACGCGCGTACACAACACACACACACACACACACACACACATATACGAAAGAAATATAAATCCGATTAAGCAACCTTTTCGTGGTACACCTTGAGTGCTAATGTCGGCGGTACTGTAACTTTTTTGTTTTATTACTCAAAAAGTACTTAATGAAAAAGTACGTTATTATAGTGTTTTGGAAAGCTGTCAAGATAAGCTACATGAATACCGATGAAAAATTTTTCATACATAATTATATATAAAATTTGTCCATACATTATATATAATTATATATAATTATATGTAATTATATATAATTATACATAATTCTGTATAATTATATGTATAATTACATATTATTGTATGCGTAATTAAAATTATATATGAAATTATATACAAGGTGTTTCACTTTAAGTAATATAGTCGATTATCTCGCAAATCGATGATTTTATTGAAAAAATTTTCCAACGAAAGTTGCATAGCTTGAAGGAGGACACATGATGAAAATGTGGACTTGACCTTGAGTAACCTTATAAAAATCGGGTCAAGGTAATTATTGTTTTTTAAACGGAAACTCCTATTTTTTATTACATATTCTTGTAGCTTGTCGCGAGAGCTTTCCAAAACGTTATAATAAAGCTACGTTTTATTGAGTACTTTCCGAGTTATGGAACTTGAAATTTACAGTACCGCCGGCATTATCCATGTACGCATGCGCGTGTGAGCGGGATTTTTACGCGCGCGCGTCTCCGCGATCTATCCGCACTGCTTGACAAACGCTTACGCGCACGGAATTGAGTCCAATCCTTCCCAATTGAACTATTCAACTTTCCTCTTTTTTTCGTAGCTTTTCTTTTTATTTTTATAGCTTTTTCTTTTTCTTTTTTTTACCTAAGTGGGCTTTTTCAAAGCTTTTTCCAAAATGGCCGCTTTCAGTTCAAGTGAAATCGTTGATATTATTCTTGCGTTTGGTGAAGCTGGACGAAATTATTGTAGAGTATTGTTTAGTACGGAGCATGCCTGCCCATGCGGAGCGTATACGGCGGGTGGCCGGGCCCCAGGCGCCGCTTAACTCGCAGTCGCCGGCCTCCCGCCGCCAGTGCGCGCCGACGCGGCGACGACGTCAGCCGGAGCCGTTACTCGCGGTTAAATCTCGCTTAGGCACCTATATAAGGCGTCGCGCGAGACCACTCGAGGCCTTTCGCCTTTTGCCAGCCTTTTGACTGCGTTAGCGCATTTGGTCACTGCCTTGCTGAGGTATTATTTTGATTTCTAGCTTAGCTTCATATCGCCTTCTTGAGTGCGCAAGCACGTTAGGCACTTGCCTCGCCCGAGGTATACGTGTGCAGATATGCATTGATCATCGCTGTCTTCAGAGTATCATAGACACGTTGGCATTCGGGTTTAGATCTTCGCACCCCTTTAGAGTGCGCTTGCACGTTGGGATATTGCCTTTAGAGTGTCCGAGGACACATTGGCATCTGTGTTACGAAGTGTATGGTAACTCCACGGATCTCCACCTTCTCAATACGATCGAGGATTGAGAGAAGGCTCTGCGTGACCACTTCGGATTACCTTGACGTTTCCACCGCGGTGGATGTCTCTCTTCGCGACATCCCCGTATCAAGCGACACGGTAGTGTCGCGAAGTCAAGTGCAAGCGCGAAACGGCCGTGTATACTAACGCCGCGACACTAGTTGAATACACACCAGATTTCTTGTTTGACCATAACGGTTGAACCGATGAGATTCTAGATAGGCTCAATCGATTCCTTGGGTTTATGTTAGTTAATAAAACTGTCTTTACTTTTGCTTTACGTTTTCTAGAACCTGAGATATTTTAGCTCAAAGTCCGAAATCGCTAAGTTTTATGATTAAGAAATTCGTCGTCTGAGAAAATGTCCAGGTTGACGTATTTGTCGCTACGGCTCAGATTAGGTGTTCGGAAACTCGGTATGAGTTATAGTCTGTTCTTTGTAGCTGCGCTGCTGAACTGGTGCAATAAGTTAGAGCGAGACAAAATATACTTTCACTCTAGTTCTCACTCTAACTTATTGAACCAGTTCATTGTT
>NW_022639659.1:226640-228338 GCF_010583005.1 Odontomachus brunneus | reverse complement strand
TATATATATATATATATATATATATATATATATATATATATATATATACACATATATATAATAAAATAATTTAATATAAAAGAATATGAATTATATGCATATAATATATATATATAATAATAACAATGACCTTGTTACATACTATTAATTGTATGTATGTATTATTGAAGAAGCTGTTAACGTAAGTGAAAAAGAATTTTACACATATAATGTTTATGTAAAATTCTATTTGTATGTTTTATTAATTATGTTTGTAGAATGCACATTTAGATTAGAGAGATTTATATATATGACAGATGCTTTAATTAATTAATTGTAACATTAAATTGTTTATTAGATATATTTGTGACTTTTTCCGTATTGTGTTCACATTTATTAATACTATGACATTAATTAAGGACATACACGCGTACACACACACACACACACACACACATACACACCCAAGTACAGGAAAACAGAGGAAAAGATCCTTTCATTATAATTACTATTGTTATGCTACTAAGAATAGTTTTATTATTAATACACTCTTTACTGAAAACTTTTAATAAAATTATTTTATAATATAATATTTACTTTAAAATATGTACTCTAATGTATTTTAATATTTATTGAGTTATGGAATTACTATTCATAAAAGTCAAGGACTGAGCTTGCAAAATGCTGTCATGGATATAGGTAACTTTGTATTTAATTGTGGCCAGGTATATGTTGCATTATCTCGAATAACCTCTATAGAAGGACTGCATTTGATTAACTATGATCCTTCGTCAGTTAAAGCTAATAAGGAGGCTATTATTGAGTATAATCGCTTAAAAAAGGTACATAAAAACAGCATTGATTACTGTTTCTAAGAAGAAACATCATAAAGTGAAAGATATCTTGTGGACTTTACCAAAGATAGTTTCCCGTACCCAAGTACCATGTCAAAAATTTTGAAACCAAACAGAATACTGCATGGGTTATAAAAGGTTTTCAAAATACAGATAAAGTTTTATGTTATGCAAATTCAGTATTGCAATGTTTATTGCATTTAACTGATATCAGACAATTGTTTATTTTGGATAAATCAAATGTTTTAGGTAAATTAGCGTATCAGTATGAAAAGGGAATGGCTCAATTGAGTACGTATGCAATATGGCAATATTTAGGAGAATATTTTTCTGATAATATAAAACGAGATGCATTTCAATTTCTCACAGCTCTTTGTGACAGATATGATTATATAAAAGATTCACTTTTGTATAAAATGAATACTATCAACCGCTGCAAAACTTGTGAAAATACAAAATGTACCAGAAGTCAGAATATTATTTTTACAATATCTATTAATCATTTGAAGGAGAAAAGTTATAATCTTCAAGATTTAATAAATATTATATTTTTACATTGGACTAAATTGTTTAATGAGCCATGTGAATATTGTGCAGGAAATATGTTATTGAAGGAATGATAATTTATTGATCCCCTTAGGGTTACAATCTTACACCTCTTACATGCTCCTTCTCTCCGCTTACCACTACATTACAATATATTTCCTAACCTAACCTTAAACCTATATCGCTCGCCTCTATGTACACACACACACACGCGCCCTGGACCTCCGCTTCCGTCGTAGACTTTCTCGTCACATGCTTTTCCACCGTTACTAAATCCTCATTCCGCTCTTGTACTTTCCCTTTCATACTTCCAATCACT
>NW_022639659.1:223210-226630 GCF_010583005.1 Odontomachus brunneus | reverse complement strand
GAATTCACTCATTTCCTCCACCTCACCCCCCTCCCATCTCCACCTCACTCTCCTTTTCCTCCCTCCCCCCCTCTTGAACCTCATTATTTTTGACTTCCCCACATTCACCTCTAATCCCTTATCCCTCACATACCTCTCAAACCTTCTCATCATCGCCCTCATATCATCCTCCTCTTCTGCCAACAACACCACATCGTCCGCGTACGCTAGCGTGTATACTCTCTCCCCCTTCAATCTCACCCCTCCCCACCCCCCTTTCCTCATCTCCTCCTCCAGGTCCGCTATCAATAGGTTAAATAACCCTGGACTCAGTGGACATCCCTGCTTCACCCCTCTTCCCGTCCAAAATTGCTCACTCCTCTCCTCCCCCACCCTCACCCTACTCCTCGTTTCCCTCATCAAGTCCTCACATCTTCTCACCAACCCCTCCCTTACTCCCCTCCTTCTCATCGCCCTCCATAATATCTCTCTGTCCACTGAATCAAACGCTGCTCTCAGATCCACAAAAAACGCAACCAACTTTCCTTTCCCTCTGCTTATCTGTTTACCCACCAAGTGATTCAATACATATATATTGTCAATCGTTCCCATTCCTTTCCTGAACCCCGTTTGATTCTGCGGTACCATCCCCCCTTCCTCTATCTCCTTCTCCATTCTTTCCCCCAACACCATCGCATACACCTTGTACGCCGACGATGTTATCGTTACCCCCCTATAGTCCCCTACCCTCTCCCTATCCCCCTTCTTTCTTATCGGTACTATTATCCCCTCATTCCATTCCTCTATCCATTCCTTCCCTCTCCACACCCTATCACATACCTCCCACAACCCATCTATTACCCTCTCCCCACCATACTTCCACACCTCTCCAGGAATATCGTCCTCCCCCACCGCCTTCCCATCCTTCAACCTCCCCACCGCTCTCTCGATCTCCTCCCTTGTAATCCCCGGCTCCCCATCCTCCTCCTCCCTCCCCCTTGTCCCTCTCACCACTCTTCCCTCCACTCCCCCCATTAAGCCTTTAAAGTACTCCGTCCATTCCTCCATTTTGATCCCCTCGTTCACCCCCCTTCTCCTCCTTCTCTCCCTATTCACTACCTCCCACACCTGACCTTCCGTCTTCGCATTCCTAGCCACCTCCGCCCACCTCTCTCCCTCTTCCTTTCTCTTCCTCTCGCACAACTTATTATATCCTCCTTTAACCTCCCTATATCTCTCCCCTCCTCCTCCCGTTTTCCTCCACTTTCTTAACTCCCTCCTTACCTCCCTCTTCTCTCTCCTACACTCTCGGTCCCACCATCCTCCCCCTCCCATCCCCCCAATCTCCCCCTGCCCCTCCCTCATTATAGCCTGTATATCCCCTTTGATCTCCTCCCATCCTATAACCTCCCTTTCCCTTCTCGCTCCCCTCTCTATTCTCTCCCTGAACTCTCTCCTGCCCTCCTCCGTCCACCTCCACCTCCTCCCTCTCCGTCCTCCTACCTTTCTACTGATCCCCCCTCCCCCTTTAATCCACACCACCACCGGAAAGTGATCTGAATCTACCCTATCCTCCACCCTTATCCTTTCCACTCTCTCCCATACTTCTCCGTCCCCTACCACATAATCCAACACTGATACCCCCCTTCCCCCTGCATACGTCCACTCCCCCTCTTCATCCCCTTTCCCACACCCATTAAATATATACCACCCCTCTTCCTCCAATCTCCTCAGCAGCTCCCTCCCCTCCCTGTTCACCTTCCTGTCTCTCGACTTCCTACCCCCCTCCTCCCCCCTCACTTCCCTCCATTCTATCCAACCCCCTAACTCCCCCGTCCTCGCATTGAAATCTCCTCCAACAATCGTTCTTATCCCCTTCCTTCCATCCGCCTCCCATCCCCCAACCCTCTCCCATATCTCCTTCATGTTTCCGCTAACGTACACCCCCACTATTCTCCATTTCTCACCTCCTACCCTTATCACCCTCATCATCATTCCCTCCATCTCCCTCATTTCCTCCTCTTCAACCACTTCTATACCCTTCCTTATTCCCATCATCATTCCCCCTATCGCCCTCCCTTTTCTATTCTTCCTACTCGCCCATTGCATCTCCCATTTAAACTCCCTCGACAATCTTCCCCTCACCCTCTCCCACCCCCCTTTCTCCATCCACGTCTCCGACATTACCACTATATCCCATTCCTCTATTTCCTTCCAGAACTCCCTTTCTTTCCCCCTAATCCCCGCCACATTCCAAAAAGCCACTTTCACCATCCCTCCCTCCTCTCCCCCATCCCTTGCCTCCTCACCTCTCCCCTCCATCCTCACTCCTCCATTCTCCCTTCCCCCTTCGCCCCCATCCCTCCGACTTTCACCTCTCCTTGTCCTACTTCCCCCCTGCTCCTTCCCTCCCTCCCTACCTAATCCCCCCTCCCTCCTACCCCCGATGCCTCTTCTCCCTCTTTTCCTCTTCCGATTGCCTTCCCCTTCCTCAATCCCTCCTCCTTCTCATCCCAGAACCACCATTCCCCGTTTATCATCGCCCTATTCACTCCCATCCAAATCCTCGCCCCCTTCTTTTCCTCCACCCTAACCGCCTCTCTAAATCTCCATCTAGCCCGCCTTTCTCTCCAAGTCAAATCCTCTTCTATCCAAACCTTTCCCCCCCTCAATCCTTTCTTCCTTCTCATCACCTCCCTCTTCCCCTCCTCCGTCTCTAGCTTCACCACTGCCATCTCCCCCCACTCTTCTCTTCCCGTTCTCATCGTTCTCGCCTCCTCTACCTTCACCTCCGCTCCTATGCTCCTGAATATCTCCCCTATCACATTCCTCACCTCCTTCCCCTCCCCTTTATACCCTTTCACCACTACATTTCTTTTCCTTTCCTGCCTTTCCATTCTTTCCCACGACCATTCCATCTTCCTTACCCTCTCCTCCACCCCCTTATCCTCCCCTCCCTTCACCCCCCCTTCCTCCAGCTTCTTCACCCTCTTCTCCAATTCCTCCATTCCCTTCCCCTTTCCCTTTATGCTCATACTCCCTTCCCACTTTCTCTCCAGCTCCTCAATTCTCCTCTCCATTCCCTCCCTCTCTTTTCTCCATTCCTCCTCCCTTCCTCTCATACTCTCTAGCTCCCCCATTATCATATTCACCCTATCCTCCATTCTCTCCTCCATCCCTTCCCACCTTCCTCTCATCTCCTCCATCCACCCCTCCAACGTTTCCATCATCCTCCCCCATCCTTCTCCCCACCGGTGACCTCGAGGTTTTTTTGCTCCTCTGGAAGTTACCCTCCTCCTCCTGCTTCTCCTTTCCCCCTGCTCCCTCTAACCATTCCATCACATCTCTTTTCCTTTTCGGCACCTCCATCATGCCTGTACTCCCCCTACGCTCCCTCCCTTCTCCTCCCAACCCCCTTGCCATCCCCTTCCCCAAACCCTC
>NW_022639659.1:221305-223200 GCF_010583005.1 Odontomachus brunneus | reverse complement strand
TTCTTCCCCTTCCTCAATCCCTCCTCCCTCTCATCCCAGAACCACCATTCCCCGTTTATCATCGCCCTATTCACTCCCATCCAAATCCTCGCCCCCTTCTTTTCCTCCACCCTAACCGCCTCTCTAAATCTCCATCTAGCCCGCCTTTCTCTCCAAGTCAAATCCTCTTCTATCCAAACCTTTCCCCCCCTCAATCCTTTCTTCCTTCTCATCACCTCCCTCTTCCCCTCCTCCGTCTCTAGCTTCACCACTGCCATCTCCCCCCACTCTTCTCTTCCCGTTCTCATCGTTCTCGCCTCCTCTACCTTCACCTCCGCTCCTATGCTCCTGAATATCTCCCCTATCACATTCCTCACCTCCTTCCCCTCCCCTTTATACCCTTTCACCACTACATTTCTTTTCCTTTCCTGCCTTTCCATTCTTTCCCACGACCATTCCATCTTCCTTACCCTCTCCTCCACCCCCTTATCCTCCCCTCCCTTCACCCCCCTTCCTCCAGCTTCTTCACCCTCTTCTCCAATTCCTCCATTCCCTTCCCCTTTCCCTTTATGCTCATACTCCCTTCCCACTTTCTCTCCAGCTCCTCAATTCTCCTCTCCATTCCCTCCCTCTCTTTTCTCCATTCCTCCTCCCTTCCTCTCATACTCTCTAGCTCCCCCATTATCATATTCACCCTATCCTCCATTCTCTCCTCCATCCCTTCCCACCTTCCTCTCATCTCCTCCATCCACCCCTTCAACGTTTCCATCATCCCCTCATCCTCCCCCATCCTTCTCCCCACCGGTGACCTCGAGGTTTTTTTACTCCTCTGGAAGCTACCCTCCTCCTCCTGCTTCTCCTTTCCCCCTGCTCCCTCTAACCATTCCATCACATCTCTTTTCCTTTTCGGCACCTCCATCATGCCTGTACTCCCCCTACGCTCCCTCCCTTCTCCTCCCAACCCCCTTGCCATCCCCTTCCCCACACCCTCCATTTCCTATCCCAAAGCCTTAATCTACCTGTTTCTTCCTTGCTCTCTATCTCCCTTTATTCACTCTCCTCACACTATCTCCCTGCCACTTCGTTTCCCCTCTATACTCCTCTCACTCCCAGACTTACTCCCCACCACTCTCCCTTCTCGCTCTACTTCGTTCTATGCCGGTTTCCTCTCTACCTTCTACTCAACTCGTGCCTACGCACGCACTCTTCCTCGTCCCCTCTCACCTCTCCCTCCCTTACCCTCCCAATCTCTCACGCCGCACTCCTAACCTCACTCTCACCACACTCACTCTCACACTCTCTATCTCTCACACCTCCTCCACCCACACTCACCTCTCTTCCCCTCTCCCTCTCCCCTCCCTCCACTCTCTCTCCTCCCTCTCACTCTCCTCCAACTCACACCCTCCACTCCCTCTTCGTCTTTTCAATATTCAACTTCTAGCCTACACGTCCACGCACATCCACTCCGGAAACGGAAGTCCTCAGGAAATATGTTATTTAAATATGAATTAATATCGATGCAAAAAATATTTGTACGTATTATATTACAGGATGATAAGTCGATGAAAAAATATAAACTTAATTTATGTGCTGTTTTAACAACCAAAGTATTAATAGCTGGGCAGTCTTATAAGGTCATGAATGCTATATTTCACAATGGATCAAGTATTGATAATGGTCATTATACAAGTATATGTAGAGAAGGAACCTCTAATGTCTGGATTGAAACTGATGATATGCAAATTAAAAAAAGATCATGGCCAAAAGGCTCTAAAGATATTTATATACTTTTTTTGCAAATAATTAATAAATAAATAATAATATATTGGGTGTACAACTTAGTTCGGTCCGTTTTCAAAAGATGGCTCTAGGTGCTATAAATGGTTGACGGCGACAGCTGATTTTTGCTGTATCGT
>NW_022639659.1:220142-220309 GCF_010583005.1 Odontomachus brunneus | reverse complement strand
TCGCCGCTTCGGCTGCATACATGTATTTAGAGGTGACACAGCGAGCAGCGTGTAACACAAAATCGTGTACCCAAAGATAATTATCTTTCGCTTTCTCGACGTCATGGTAGAAAAGCGACAGCGCGCGATTACATTTAGAAGATTATTTTATAAGACAGCTCACATTA
>NW_022639659.1:218950-220132 GCF_010583005.1 Odontomachus brunneus | reverse complement strand
ATCGTGTACCCAAAGATAATTATCTTTCGCTTTCTCGACGTCATGGTAGAAAAGCGACAGCGCGCGATTACATTTAGAAGATTATTTTATAAGGCAGCTCACATTAAAACCGTAATGTGTTCCTGTGATTAAAAAAAAAAACAGAAAGAAAGAAAGCGAAAAAAACTGAAAGGACTTGCAGAGAATCTAACTGTTCTCTATCGTAATTGTTTCTCTATCGTATCTTTTGCATGTATCGAATCTGCAAGAAATGAAATCATGCTCTGTTAGGAGAGTATTAAATCGTTACTATGATATAATTCTTAGAGACTTGTGTCCTATCGTTTTGTTGGAATTTATCATGAAAATATCACTGGAAATCTGTCATAATTTGTAGTATATTAACGATGGGAGAAACTCAAAGTTCTTTATTGTATAAAAGAAACCTATCGTTCTCGAACGATTGTGTACGAACGATATTTGACTTGTATAATTACGATAGAAGGCGTGCATCATAATCTATCATCAAGTAGTTACACCAAAAATAGATGTTTTTCTATCGACTTCTTACAAAAAGCGTAACACGCTTTGGCTAAGTACATTCGTTAACAAAATTATCGTATAGGTAAATTTATGTCCAAATTTAGCATAATTTTAAATGAACATAATACTGCGAAACATTATCGTATTTGAAATCTTTTTTCATTTCTTTTAAAGAATTAAATCTGTACTTTAAGAAGCATTTGTCGTATTTTGAATTTATTCTTTCCTCTTCCCGTAGTCTTTTCAAAAGTAAAGACGTGTTACGTCTCCAAAAAAATTGCACAATTTGACGTATCCTACGTGGACAATGAAATTTTTTTCGAAAATTTCATGATATCTATCGTAAAGTATAGACTTTCTTCTGCAATGTAAAAGAAAACGGATTTTTTTCGATTTTTTTTCGCGGAGTTGCGACATATCAACGTTACCTATACATTTTTTTTAAATCGCTTAATTTGACGCACTCTACTGAGTGGAATGAATTCTTTTCACAAATCTTACGATAATTATCGTAAAATACCGATGTTTCCTTGCAAATAAAAAATAAAAAGGAGAGGTGCACGACTTTCTTCCGCGATGTTGTACGATATATGAAAGTTACCTATGTATTTATATTCAGTTATCGTCAGAAGAGAATAAATTCAAAATCCGACAAATGCT
>NW_022639659.1:215741-218915 GCF_010583005.1 Odontomachus brunneus | reverse complement strand
ACAAATCTTACGATAATTATCGTAAAATACCGATGTTTCCTTGCAAATAAAAAATAAAAAGGAGAGGTGCACGACTTTCTTCCGCGATGTTGTACGATATATAAAGTTACCTATGTATTTTTATTCAGTTATCGTCAGAAAAGAATAAATTCAAAATCCGACAAATGCTCCTTAAAAAAAAGTACAGACTCGACTCTTTAAAAAAAAAATTAAATACCATAATGTTTCGCAGTATTATGCTCATTGAAAATTGTACTAAATTTCGAAATGTATTTACCTATGCCATAATTTTGTTGACGAGCACATCGTAATTATTTAATAAAATACTTACGAAAGGAGAACATGACGAATACCACGTATAATAACCTAGGTATATCGTAAATTTACAAAAGGCGTCTGTAAATTCGTGAAAAAGGAAATGCTATCATTTCCACACCACCCTGAGGTAGATAACTTGGCGCGTTTTTTTTAAGTGGTTTCCCCAGTAGGCCTAATCCACTCTCATTATTTAAGGCAATAACTGTTCGAAGTGGCTTCCTTCTGCTTGTAAACAGAGTTCAGCTCTTCGAATTATCTGTTGCGTCGCACGGTGCGCCATGTCCGGCGTGATGGTATTAAAGGCCGCAACAATTGCTTCACGTACTTCATCTTCATTACCATCACGCCTGTGCTCGACTGAATCTTTAACATAGCCCCAAACAAAAATAGTCGAGCACGTTCAAATCTGGCGACCGTGCCGGCCAGGTGATTGGGCCACCTCGACCCATCTACCTTTCCGGAAAACGCGTTTTTAAAATGTGCCGTATTTGACGAGCGGAATGTGCCGGAGCTCCGTCGTGTTGGAATACTAGTATTTGCCGCATGTGGAGAGGAACGTCCTCCAGAAGTATCGGCAAATCGTTACGAAGGAAGTGTCCATACGCCTGTCCGTTAAGACGTGGCGGCAGAAAATATGGGCCTATCTGAAAAGCGCAAATGGACACATTATGAGGAAAATATGAGGAAGAAAACATTTCTTAATTTACAAGAATATTTACCACTCGGTCCGCTGTTACTCCTGCTCATACATTAATGGACCAGCGATACTGGAAAATACCTTCCCGTATGGCGTGAGGATTTTCCTCTTGCCAGAGCAAGAAATTGCGAGAGTTGAAGACGCCATTAGGAGTAAATGTAGCTTCATCCGTCCACAAAATACGGTCAGGAAATGTCACATCCTGCCGATACTGTGCCAGTAACCCTGCATATGTTATATTAATGGTAAACATATTAATGATATTAATAGAAATATGCTAAAAGCGCTGTGAGTATTTCTGTGGAGAATACCTTGACAGAAGCAGATCCGCTGTCCTGCATCTCGCGGCAAAAGTTGCTGCACGTTGGTAATGGTAAGGATGCAAATCCCGGCGATTCACCGTCGTATCGCACTATTTTGAGTTGCGTCCGACGTGCGGAGGAAACAGCATGCCTAATGGTGAATCGCCGGGATTATGGTGCTCCACCAAGACACCGTGATGTCCACAACGAAGAGGAAGTGCTTCGAATATTCGAGAACAATCCTGGAAGCAGTGTACGTCGCGTAGCACACGCACTTGGTATATCGCGAACAACAGTGCATCGTATTATCCGCCAAAATGGTTTGCATCCTTACCATTACCAACGTGTGCAGCAACTTTTGCCGCGAGATGCAGAACAGCGGATCTGCTTCTGTCAAGGTATTCTCCACAGAAATACTCACAGCGCTTTTAGCATATTTCTATTAATATCATTAATATGTTTACCATTAATATAACATATGCAGGGTTACTGGCACAGTATCGGCAGGATGTGACATTTCCTGACCGTATTTTGTGGACGGATGAAGCTACATTTACTCCTAATGGCGTCTTCAACTCTCGCAATTTCTTGCTCTGGCAAGAGGAAAATCCTCACGCCATACGGGAAGGTATTTTCCAATATCGCTGGTCCATTAATGTATGGGCAGGAGTAACAGCGGACCGAGTGGTAAATATTCTTGTAAATTAAGAAATGTTTTCTTCCTCATATTTTCCTCATAATGTGTCCATTTGCGCTTTTCAGATAGGCCCATATTTTCTGCCGCCACGTCTTAACGGACAGGCGTATGGACACTTCCTTCGTAATGATTTGCCGATACTTCTGGAGGACGTTCCTCTCCACATGCGGCAAATACTAGTATTCCAACACGACGGAGCTCCGGCACATTCCGCTCGTCAAATACGGCACATTTTAAATACGCGTTTTCCGGAAAGGTAGATGGATCGAGGTGGCCCAATCACCTGGCCGGCACGGTCGCCAGATTTGAACGTGCTCGACTATTTTGTTTGGGGCTATGTTAAAGCTTCAGTCGAGCACAGGCGTGATGGTAATGAAGATGAAGTACGTGAAGCAATTGTTGCGGCCTTTAATACCATCACGCCGGACATGGCGCACCGTGCGACGCAACAGATAATTCGAAGAGCTGAACTCTGTTTACAAGCAGAAGGAAGCCACTTCGAACAGTTATTGCCTTAAATAATGAGAGTGGATTAGGCCTACTGGGGAAACCACTTAAAAAAAACGCGCCAAGTTATCTACCTCAGGGTGGTGTGGAAATGATAGCATTTCCTTTTTCACGAATTTACAGACGCCTTTTGTAAATTTACGATATACCTAGGTTATTATACGTGGTATTCGTCATGTTCTCCTTCCGTAAGTATTTTATTAAATAATTACGATGTGCTCGTCAACAAAATTATGGCATAGGTAAATACATTTCGAAATTTAGTACAATTTTCAATGAGCATAATACTGCGAAACATTGTGGTATTTAATTTTTTTTTTAAAGAGTCGAGTCTGTACTTTTTTTTAAGGAGCATTTGTCGGATTTTGAATTTATTCTCTTCTGATTATAACTGTATATAAATACATAGGTAACTTTCATATATCGTATAACATCGCGGAAGAAAGTCGTGCACCTCTCCTTTTTATTTTTTATTTGCAAGGAAACATCGGTATTTTACGATAATTATCGTAAGATTTGTGACAAGAATTCATTCCACTCAGTAGAGTGCGTCAAATTAAGGGGGGAAATCCAATTAGAACGAGGAAAAATAAGCTATTTTCAAGAATTTTTTTGTAGGAGAAAGAATTTTTCTATATTTTTCAAACTTAAAC
>NW_022639659.1:214477-214710 GCF_010583005.1 Odontomachus brunneus | reverse complement strand
AAAAAAAAAAAATTCGATTTTTTGAAAGTTCTAATTGGATTTCCCCCCTTAAGCGATTTAAAAAAAATGTATAGGGAACGTTGATATGTCGCAACTCCGCGAAAAAAAAATCGAAAAAAATCCGTTTTCTTTTACATTGCAGAAGAAAGTCTATACTTTACGATAGATATCATGAAATTTTCGAAAAAAGTTTGATTGTCCACGTAGGATACGTCAAATTGTGCAATTTTTTT
>NW_022639659.1:213761-214114 GCF_010583005.1 Odontomachus brunneus | reverse complement strand
GAACACATTACGGTTTTAATGTGAGCTGTCTTATAAAATAATCTTCTAAATGTAATCGCGCGCTGTCGCTTTTCTACCATGACGTCGAGAAAGCGAAAGATAATTATCTTTGGGTACACGATTTTGTGTTACACGCTGCTCGCTGTGTCACCTCTAAATACATATATGCAGCCGAAGCGGCGATTCGGCGACGATTCGACACACGGATATGTCATACACATGTATTAGAGTATCACGCCTCGCTATGTCTCGTAGCTATGGGCGGAGGAACGCGGCGAGATACGATTCGCGAGTGTCACGGTCGCACGTCGGCCGAAGGCATCTTTCTTTCCGCTGCCGCTTTCTGTACGCTG
>NW_022639659.1:212784-213200 GCF_010583005.1 Odontomachus brunneus | reverse complement strand
TATATATATATATATATATATATATATATATATATATATATATATATATATATATATATATATATACCAGATCTGTAAATATGAAACCGGAATTTTTGTATAGAAAATACACGTTTATTGTATGAAAATGATAAAAAATAATTTATTCGAAATATTGCCCATCGCTAGCTATACATTTTTCCCATCTGTCTGACAATTTGTGGATGCCACGCCAAAAAAACTGTTGCTTTTTTGAGGCAAACCAGTCTTCGAGCCATTTTCGTACATTTTCGTAAGAAGTGAAGCGCTGCTTAGCAAGTGCGTGTCTCATTGATGCAAATAAATAGTAATCGGACGGAGCCAAGTCTGATGAGTAAGCTGCATGCGAAAGTATTTCGCAACTAAACGCCTCAATCGTTTCCTTGACCAGTTTTGCT
>NW_022639659.1:212290-212616 GCF_010583005.1 Odontomachus brunneus | reverse complement strand
ATTGATTCCTTGATTGTTCTTGATGTTCTACTCATCTCAAATAGTCTATTTTTAAAATAATATACCCTCTATTGTTTCCAAAGAAAATATCGACCAAATCTTACCTTCATTGGTTGGATCATGTCCAGATCTTGCCTTGACCGGTTGGATCATGTCCAGATCTTACCTTCACTGGTTGGATCATATCCAGATCTTGCCTTGACCGGTTGGATGATGTACAATTCTTGCCTTGACTAGTTGAATTGTGTAAGATAAGACGGAAAGTGAATACTTTACGAGATATTTTGAATTTTTTCATATTGCAACTTTGGAGCTTTATAACTCGA
>NW_022639659.1:211720-212280 GCF_010583005.1 Odontomachus brunneus | reverse complement strand
GCCTCAATCGTTTCCTTGACCAGTTTTGCTTTGTGTGATGGCGCATTATCATAAAGCAAAATCACTTTGTGTTGCCTTTTTTTATATTCTGGTCGTTTTTCACGCAAAACTTGATTCAAATCGATCATTTGTTGTCGGTAGCGTTCAGTATTAACGGTTTGGCCAGGTTTTAGCAGCTCATAATAGATCACACCCTTCTGATCCCACCAAACACAGAGCATTGTCTCCCGTCCATAGCGATTTGGCCTTGCAGTCAATGTTGATTGTTCGCCTGCAGTTACCCATGATTTTTACGCTTAGGATTCTCAAAGTATATCCACTTTTCATCGCCAGTCACAATTTGATGAAGAAATGACTTTTTTTTGTACCTGGTGAGCAGCATTTCGCAAGTGGTTTTTCGGTTTTCCTGCTGTCTTTCATTCAGTTCATGTGGAATCCATTTTCCTATCTTCTGGATCTTTCCCATGGCTTTCAAACGTATGGAGACGGTTTCTCGTGTCACATTTAATTGATCCGCGAGTTGTAGTTGCGTTTGAGTGTCATCCTCATCCAGCAATGCT
>NW_022639659.1:210576-210800 GCF_010583005.1 Odontomachus brunneus | reverse complement strand
TGTCACTAAAGTGACGAAAAATGGATCCACTACAATAACCCAAACAAGAGGAAATCATGGGGACCACGTGGCCATGCTTGAACATCGACAACCAAGCCGAATATTCATGGAAAAAAACTCATGTGTATTTGGTGGGATCAGCTTGGTGTCGTGTATTATGAGTTGCTCAAACCGAACGAAACTATTACTGGGGTTCTCTACCGAACACATTTGATGAGATTGAG
>NW_022639659.1:210329-210479 GCF_010583005.1 Odontomachus brunneus | reverse complement strand
AATGCTCGTCCACATGTTGCGGCGCCGGTCAAAACCTACTTGGAAACACTCAATTGGGAAGTTTTACCCCACCCGCCGTATTCACCAGACAATGCTCCCTCTATCACTTGTTTTGATCGATGACGCACGGCCTGTCTGAGCAGCACTTCA
>NW_022639659.1:205575-210319 GCF_010583005.1 Odontomachus brunneus | reverse complement strand
GATTATATATACGTAACATGTATTAACATGTATGTACAAATTTCATACACAATTATATAATAATGTAAAATTATATAATAATGTAAAATTATATAATAATGTAAAATTATATAATAATGTAAAATTATATATAATTTTATATAATTTTACATAATTATGTATGAAAAATTTTTCATTGGGTATATAATAAAAAATAGGAGGTTTCATTTTAAAAATTAACCTGACCTTGAAATAATCTTCACAATGATTGTCAAGATCAAAGTCAAGGTCACCTTCAAATGTTCCCCTTCGAACCTTACAACCTTTTTTGTCTGAAACATTTTTTCTGAAAACGCTTTTCTGAAGAGATATTTCAATGTAACTTTTAAAATAGGACACTCTGTATTAATTATATAAATTACTAATATATTTGAAGTACAAATAAGTCTCCGCCGTTTGATAAAAGATGGTCCCACCAGTAAGTTATGGTTGGAATTGTCATGTAAAACGTCATATCGTAAGGTTAGACATCTGGCAACACCATAACCTTGAAATATTAGCGATTTTGTATTAGTATACACATAATTTTTTTCGTGCGAAAATGTCGAGTTTTGAGCCGAATAAGCGTCATTTGCGGGAACTTTTGATTTACTTCTTTAATTTGAAGAAATCTGCAGCTGAGGCGCATCGATTGCTTGAAGAAGCATATGGTGAGGCTGCTTTAAGTGAGAGAAGTTGTCGTGAGTGGTTTCAAAAGTTTAAGAACGGTGAGTTTGACGTCGAAGACAAAGAACGTAGCGGAAGGCCGAAAGTGTACGAAGACGCGGAATTGAAAGCATTATTGGAGGAAGATTCGTGCCAAACGCAAGAAAAACTTGCACTTACATTAGGAGTGACTCAACAAGCAATTTCACATCGTTTAAAATCGTTGGGAATGATTTAAAAGCAAGGGAATTGGTTTCCATATGAACTGAAGCCGAGAAACGTTGAACGCCGATTTTGCACATGTGAAATGCTGCTTGCCAGGCATAAATGAAAGGGTTTTTTGCATCGTATTGTCACTAAAGTGACGAAAAATGGATCCACTACAATAACCCAAACAAGAGGAAATCATGGGGACCACGTGGCCATGCTTGAACATCGACAACCAAGCCGAATATTCATGGAAAAAAACTCATGTGTATTTGGTGGGATCAGCTTGGTGTCGTGTATTATGAGTTGCTCAAACCGAACGAAACTATTACTGGGGTTCTCTACCGAACACATTTGATGAGATTGAGTGGAGCACTCAAGGAAAAACGCGCCCACTACTACTCCAGACACGACAAAATTATTCTCCTGCATGGTAATGCTCGTCCACATGTTGCGGCGCCGGTCAAAACCTACTTGGAAACACTCAATTGGGAAGTTTTACCCCACCCGCCGTATTCACCAGACAATGCTCCCTCTATCACTTGTTTTGATCGATGACGCACGGCCTGTCTGAGCAGCACTTCACATCATATGAAGATACCAAAAATTGGGTCGATTCGTGGATAGCCTCAAAAGATGAAGCGTTCTTCCGACGTGGTATCCGTATGCTGCCAGAAAGATGGGAAAATGTAGTGGCTAGCGATGAACAATACTTTGAATAAAGCACAAGGTACCGTTCTTTCACAATAAATGCCCAATTTTTTATAAAAAACGGCGTAGACTTATTTGTATTCCAAATATATATGACGCTTTATATGATATATGATTATATATGAGATATTTTTGCCCGGGAGGCTATAAACTTTGAGTAATTATAAAAGAGTACAATTAAAAAAGAAAAAATCCACCTTACCATGTAAGATTTAATTAAATTAATTAAATTAATTAAATTTACGTATAAATGTATAAATTAACGTTTATTATAAGCGATTTCTGAAATATTTTAGTGAAAAATATTTTGATGAAATGTTTCACAAATATTTCTGATTTATTTCAATGTTATATCTCAATATAATTTCCAAGTTATCTTTCAGAAAACTTTTTGAAAGATGTGCTGTGTGGGATATTTACATCATGTTTTACGGTATTATTATTTATCTTAATAATCTCACTAAAGTCCTGTTCTTTGCAG
This sequence comes from Odontomachus brunneus, assembly GCF_010583005.1. Taxonomy (NCBI): domain Eukaryota; kingdom Metazoa; phylum Arthropoda; class Insecta; order Hymenoptera; family Formicidae; genus Odontomachus; species Odontomachus brunneus. The sequence continues at coordinate 208,236 of NW_022639659.1, read as the reverse complement.
CTGCACTGCTGAACTGATGCCATAAATTGAAATGACACAAGTATATATTTTCGCATTCTAACATTTTGCATTAGTTCAGCAATGCAGCTTTAAGGACAGGTTGTAACTTTATTACAATCAGAAACAATATGTCGCTGAACCATGTGATTTAACTAGTCAACGGTTTGTATTATAGATATAGGAATGTAAGGATTATTTTGCGAGGTTGAAGTCGTCAGGGGCAAAGACAGAGAATCCATTACTCTCACTAGCCGCGCGCTCTTTCGATGAAAATGATAACTTTATTATCAATCATATGTTAAGTGTGGTTAGTATTTATTGTTTATTTTTAGAATAGTATCCGCTGAAAAAAGTATCCGAAAAGCATAAATAATGCCTATATACGTTGTAATTGGTTGCAAAAATACCAATGATAACGAGCGAAAATCAATAGCACAATTGAAATTACTTATATAGACAAAAAAAGATATCTTGTAAACATCTAAAGGATCTGTAACGATTCGCGCTGAGCACATCACAAACTGTTATAGGTGAATATAAATAAAAAATAAATAAGACAAACGCGTAGAAAAACGCAAGATAAACAGACCGCCGAACATACGCGGAACACAATGAATCAAGCGAGATTCGCGTATATAAACCGCCGCGAAAAAACAGATCAAAAAGAAGTCCCAGAGAATTCTCCCAAGTCACTCCGCTGACAAGAACTCTTTAGAACCGGCATCCTCTGCGGATACGCAGTCCGATCCTCCAGACCGTTCCTCGATACCACTCCTGGTTGATTCCCATTCGTGGATGTGCGACAGGAATCACTCCACTGTCGACTAGCGGATACGCGACGTCGATACTATTCTTTAGATCCGCTCCTGACTGATTCTCAGTTCGCGGATACGCGACCGGAATCATTCCGTCGGGAGATCGCATTTACACGATCTCTATATCGCTTAACCCTTTGAGGGACAGTGGTACGCATACGTACCACCTTTTTGTTCTCAGTTTTTTCCATATTTCTGATCTATTTTGCAGTTAGTATGCACATATGAGTATTTTTTAAACTCCTAGGGATTCAAGTTATGCAACTTTCATGAAAAATTAATTTATTTATTTTCAATGTTATTAATGAACAATGAATGTGAAAAAACTCGATTTTTTCAGAATAAATTCGGCTATTCTTAAACGCGAAGTTCTAGAACTCTGAAAATTTTTATACATGTATTCTATATCTAAAACTATAATATATATATTTTTTTACAATTTTCTGCACGCTAATTTTTCCGCAAAAAATTTTTGAAATTTCGGAAAATTGAACTTTCTCAAAATAAGTCTATTTATTATTTATTATTCGCATAAGTATGTATTGTTTATCTCACAAGTAAAACAGCTAAGTTGTGTGTGTGTGTGTATGTGTGTGTATGTGTTCCATACGGAACGTGTATGTCTGTACAGAGCGTGTATGACGGGCAGCCGAGCCCCAGGAATTTTCATGACCCTTCAGTTATATCACAAGTCAAAAGGAGACAAAAATACGGTTCTCTAAAAGTAGTTACTTGTCCGCAAATGGCCCAAAATTATAATAGCTACATGGGATGTGTCGACAAAGCTGACATACTAAAATCGTTATACGAAATTATTCGAAAAAGTAAAAAGTGGTGGTATCGTATTTTCTGGCACTTTGTGGATATAACTTTAGTAAATTCTTTCATTACATACCGACTGCTTTTTCCGAAAAAAATCTTATCACTGAAAAACTTCCGATTATCAGTAGTTGACCATTTAATAGGGGTTCCGAATCGTCCAAACAGAGGAAGACCATCTGTCAAATCTCCATTGAATAATTACAAGCCAAAAGTAACTAATGCAGTTAGAACTGCACAAATATCTTATATGCCAGGTGTTCAGGAGAGTCGCAGAAGATGCGCCCATTGCAATACAAAAAGTCATCAAAGGTGAACGAAATTTTATTGTAAGACATGTAAGATTCCGTTATGCATTGAGGCAGACAATAATTGTTTTGAAAAGTAACCATGAAGCAAAGTAGGCTAGGCTAAGAGTCCTAAAAAAATACAAAAAAAATAAAAAGTTCCTAAAAAATACAAAAAATAAAAAATTCTTAAACAAATTGTAACACAGTTCTCCGCTTGTCGGTTTGTTTCGAACGGCCCGAGGGTGGAGAGCGGCCGGTTCGTTATGCGAGATGCGGATAAGTGTCCGCTCGCTGCGTGGAGACCGCGGTCTTCGTTGCTAGCAGTCCGCTATTCAGCGGCCCCGTGAGATGACGTGGGGTGCAAGTGATTCGCGAAGTTCTTCGGAGACGGGAGTCTTCGGCTCCATGTTTTGGTGGGTCGCCGACTCGAATAAAGCAAGCCAGGTCAATCGAAGCGGCGGCCCTGCGGTGATGCATCGCCTCCCAGCGCCTCCGCGCTAGGAAAAGTTCCCCTTGTCGGAGGAGTAATGAGAATCGTAACGTCGCGCGGGCGACGTAGACTTAGGCGCGAGGGTAACTAGCGCGTGTAGTCGCGTATGCGGCGAGTATGGCTTCAGTAGCGGTGAAGAAGCGAACGTGGTTCGCGTGGATATGCTGCGTCCCTGGCAGCGGCTAAGGCCTAAGCGGACGTAAAGGCGAGCGCTGCTCGCGTGTATATGCTGCGTCCCTGGCAGCGG
>NW_022639659.1:203783-205296 GCF_010583005.1 Odontomachus brunneus | reverse complement strand
GCACTCTAAAGGGCTGCGAAACCTAAATCCAAATGCCAGCGTGTCTGTGACACTCTGAAGGCAGCGATGTTCAGTGCAGATATGCACACGTATACCTCTAGCGAGGCAATAGAGCACAACGTGCTTACGCACTCAGGAAGGCGATATGAAGCTAACTAGAGCACAAAAAAATACCTCAGCGATGCAGTGAACAGATGCGCTAACGCAGTCCGAACTCTAGAGTCGGCGCCCGCGGCGTCTTATATAGGCGCCGCACCGAAATTTAACTGCGAGCGACGGCCCCGGCTCGGCGCGCTGCCGCGTAGCGGCGGCGGCGTGAAGCCGCGGCGAGCGGTAGTCGGCCGCGCGCGGAACGCGCCTGGCGCACGGCCGCCCACCGCCCGCTATCCGTGCGGACGACAGCTCCCGTACGGAACGGTTGTTTAGTGTATCGCAAGGAATTTCGCTCGTCGGAGTCCGGGTTCGAGTATTGATTGACACCAGTAAATAACAAAAATAAATAAAAGTTTATTAGGATTTCAAGATACAGAACAACTGTTGGAACTTCGCGTATCTCAGCGTAAGGCGGCGCCAGTAATTGGGTTGCGCTCTCGATCGGTCGCGTCCCGCGGTCCGGTAAGCGGAGCGTATAGCGCGAAAATGGTGTGTCGCGAGAGACGGTGTCGGCAAGTCGAGATAATTTCGCGAATCGCGACGCGGACAGGTTGGTGGCCGCAGGGGCCCGGCGGTAAAGTCGGTGTCTGCGTATAACGGCACGCAGTGCAATATATCGGGCGACTCGCTTGTCGCTGTCGCGATATGTGCAAGTATCGACAACGTTCAATCGAGCGCAGCGAACACACTGGCACGTGGACTTGCACTGGGAATCGGGATACGATCGGTACTGAGAAGGCTCGATGGAGTTCGCGAACATACGAACGCTTTGGCCGGTTGTTGGATTCAGATAGGAAGGCGACGTCGGTGTCAAGAGCTCTCGACGGAGATAGCGAACACACAATCTCCTAATGCCGATTTTGCCTGTACGGGTGCGGAAGCTGACGGGAAGGCAGAAACGATACGGTCGAAGTCCTCGCTCGCCGCTCTTGAGCATTGAGTTCGGTGTACGGTCCGGGCTCGCTTATTTCTCGGCCACGGTTTATATACCGTATCTTTACATCTGACAGTTGTTGACGTCTCGCGTCTGCGGTATTGTTTTTGACGCGTGATGGGCGCGGTGCATGTTTGTGTTTACATTATTTGTTTGGCGCTTAGCGCCGTTTATAGTCGACACAACATCCGTCACGCGTCAAAAACAATACCGCAGACGCGAGACGTCAACAACTGTCAGATGTAAAGATACGGTATATAAACCGTGGCCGAGAAATAAGCGAGCCCGGACCGTACACCGAACTCAATGCTCAAGAGCGGCGAGCGAGGACTTCGACCGTATCGTTTCTGCCTTCCCGTCAGCTTCCGCACCCGTACAGGCAAAATCGGCATTAGGAGATTGTGTGTTCGCTATCTCCGTCGAGAG
>NW_022639659.1:199064-203773 GCF_010583005.1 Odontomachus brunneus | reverse complement strand
CCGAGAAATAAGCGAGCTCAGACCGATTCGGACCGTACACCGGCTATTTAGTGACGATGCGTGTGAGGCATCGTCACAAAATACAAAAAAAATTCCTAAAAAAATACAAAAAAATTAAAACATTTGAAAAAAATATCAAAAAATATAAAAAATGGAACTAGTTTCTCCCTACGTCCACATCGTTAGTTATGGGTCACGCTGAGAAGGAGTAGAACATGCATATATTCTCTAAATTATAGTTCTTGCGACTTCAAACAAAATCTATATACTTATTTTCATGCAATTTGAATGAAAAACTTCGAATTTAGCTTGAAATAGTTGCCATATTGGATTCGCCATTTTGAATTTTGTAATTCTGACATCAGAATCGTAATTAGCGACCCCAAAAACTTATAGATGACCTATGATTTTAATGTTTTATTTAGAAAAAAAATGTGCCCCTTAAAGGGTTAACCGGATCTCGGCATCGCATAGCCGCGATCGAGGTTATTCCGTCATTGAGTCGCCGCGTGCGATCTCAAATCCGCTTAGTCAAAGAACCGTTCCGCTGATACGCAGCTTCGACACCGCTCTGAACCGATCCGCAACAAGGATCGCACCGCTGTCGGCTCACAAGAATGCGAGCCAACTCCATATCACACGAATCCTGGATCGCGCGTACAAGATCGGGATTACTCCGTCTTGTCCGCACCAACGCGTCCTCGACTCCGCATATTTCGAATCCGCGATTTCGCGCACACGATCAGGACTCTTCCGCTACCGAAGTGCACAGACGCAACCTCAACTCCGTAGACTCCGGAATCACGAATACGTGATTCAAATCCGAGCATCGGCGCGTAACGCGTAAACACGTTTGCCGTCGCCGCCAGCGTGAAGAACGCAATTCGAGCGACCGGAACCTAACCGGCATACGACCAGGTAGACAGACCGCTTCCGCACACTCAGATCCAGTCTGAGACTGCCGCATCGACGAATTGCCAAGGTAATCGTCCTCCGAATCAATAGCGAGTCAATCGCCACCGCGGCGATCTACCCTTTACAGTTTCCGCTGCAAGCACGATTGCACTGAGCCGTATCTTGCGACGGCTATTTAAACCATCTGTCAAACGGCCTTTAAATCGGCAAGAAGTCGAACATCAACAGACGAGCTTGCGCGTGAACAAGCGACGCGACAACACAACCGACTGCGTCCCGCGACCCGCTCGCGACACCGCGCAAGCATTCTCGCCAATAGCAAAGCACCAAGACTAGCGTGTACAACAGCGTGTACACATGACGACCATCGAACAACGGCGTCGACACTATTTATATCTACTCAATGTACATCATTAACAATTTTAAATAGACGACAAGTAGTAACTCTATACCACTGCTTCCGTAATTATTCAGCCTCCTACGACCCCGTACCGGCGAGCGTAATCCGGCACACAACGCATTGCGATTACATATCTCTTGCATGTCTTGCAAGATATCTTAATTATTCCAAAAGATTCTGTCCAAAAGATATCTTTTAGAAGTATTATGCAACACTTTAGACATCTTTTAGATATCTTGAGACATTTGAAAGATATCGTTAAAATATTTTAAAAATATCGTAAAAGCATCGAAAATATATCTATTAAGACATTTTCAAGATATCTTTTAGATCTCTTCCAGATATCATTTAGATATCTAAACAAATATCTAGCAGACGTCTAAAAGTAATCGGTCCTAATTAAAGCCAGAAGAACTATTCAGCTTTTTTATACCATAGATGCGCAACGATGTCTACCGACCCGACAGTTGTCGATAACCGTGTACGGAATAGTATCTCAGTATAATCAAAGTCGTGTTCTAAGTCGCTGTTTTGCTAAATACTTATTCAAGAAAATGCTGTTCCTATAGTAATCGTCAACCTGAACGCAAATAATAGGAAGAGAGCTTTTATGAATATCAGGAGACGCGATAGCGTCTCACGCCAAGTATATTATATTAATAACATGATAAGTATTACTTATATTAATAATATGATAAGTATCACTAAGACGGCGACTAAAGTCACGACTATGAATGTACCGACCTTAGTATTAGTTTTTTTTAAATTATACATAGTGTCTTAAATTATAAATAGTTAAATTATATATAGTTATTTATATTAATATTAAGTTATATTAACTATATTAATAGTTATATTAATTATACATAGTTATGAAACTGCCATCAAGTATATTGTCAAAGTTAACTAAAAAAAGTCATGTAAAAAGTATATTACTTTTTTTTTTTTTTTTTTGAAACATCTTGAATACATACATATATAATATATTGATATATATACTATATACTACACTTATATATATTGCATATAAATACATCATTATAATAAAATTAATTGTTTGCTTTCTTTAAGAGGATGCTGAAGTGAATGACGAACTCGCTAAGCGTCGATAACATAGAGGCGATCGTCAAAAAGTAGAAAACGTTATCATTATCTATTGACGTTACCGATTTCATGTATATATAGATACATATAGATATTTATCAAGTAAAGACGATCGTCAAATAGGCGCTAACATAATGCCGCTATTTTCTTTTTTTCATATATGCATCATTTCTATATATAGATATATGAATGCAAGTGTGTGTGCTACGTTGTCATTTCAATTTTCTTACACATAGACGTTACGTAAATGTGAATGCCACGTTGCCGATATTCGCATTCTCTTCGAAATAGGCTTTTGCTACTTTTCTGATGAATTCTTCAAACCGCTTGTGTACTGGGTGAATCAAAGAAAGAGTTTTTTAGAGAAGTATGTTCTACGCATAAATGCAGTTTACGAATATTGTTTTGAAGAATATGTTATCTAATATGTGAGCTTTCTATATAATTTGCAATGGAAATTTTAGATATTATTTTAGTTATGCATTGAGCAATGTTTCACTATTTTTGCACGTAATTTTATCTTATAAATTAGAGCAGTAAGTGCGTCACAATTTTTGCAAAAGAAAATCAGTATTACGGTGGAAAAAGTTCCACATCGTTTTCATTTCTGAGTGAGGAATGATTTACTTTATTTTTGCACGTACTTTCACTATATAAAAGCATTTTAATTCAGTCAAGTCAATACAAAGTAATATTTGTAGGAAAATCTCGTCGACGTGATACCTCGCAAAACTTTCGTCGTGCTGATTGTACCAAATCAAAAACTCTTTGACATGGTGAAAGTACGTGCAAAAATAAAGCGGAGCATTCCTCAATATGAGAGGAAAACGATAAGAAAATGCTATGATAACAAAATTCCGAAATAACCGAATAACCGAAAATAACCGAATTCTTCTGCAAAGATTACTTCTTTCTACATGCGCCGAGTTAAAAATCCTTTTGCATGGTGAAAGTACATGCGAAAATGAAGCGGGACACTCCTCAATATGAGAGGAAAACGATAAGAAAATGCTATCATAACAAAATTACCGAATCTTTCTGCAAAGATTACTTCTTTCTACATGCGCCGAGTTAAAAACCCTTTTACATGATGAAAGTATGTGCGTAAATGAAGCGGAGCGTTCCTCCATATGAGAGGAAAACGATAAGGGACGGTTACTATCATGACACCGAATCTTTCTGCAAAGATTATTTCTTTCTATATGCGCCGAGTTAAAAACCCTTTTGCATAGTGAAAGTACGTGCGAAAATGAAGCAGAACATTCCTCAATATGAGAGGAAAACGATAAGAGATAGTTACTATCATGATACTGAATCTTTCTGCAAAGATTAGTTCTTTTTATATTTATTGACTTGATCGAATTAAAAATGCTTTTGTATGGTGAAAGTACATGCAAAAATGAAATAAAGCATTCCTCACTCAGGGATGAAAACGATATAGAACTATTGCTATCGTAACACTGATTTCCTTTTGCAAAAATTACAGCGCAATTACTGCTCCAATTTATACGATAAAATTGGAATATATAGTGAATATATAGCGAATATATAGTGAAATATTGAATTTTAATTTCCATTGAAAATTATATAGAAAGTTCACATTAGATAACATATATTCTTCAAAACAATATTCGTAAATTACTCTAGTGCGTATAACATATTTCTCGAAGAAACTCTTTCTTTGATGCACTCACACTGAGAGAAAAATGTATGATATTTGAAACTATAATGGCATAGTAAAAAGATTATAGTTACGAATATAATTTTTATAGTAAATGTTACCATAATATTTGTAATATTTACAATATAAGCATAGTATAACTGACCCGCGTAAAATTTTTACCAAGAATTATAATTATTTGAAATAAAAAATATAGTAATAAGGTGGCAAATATGGTAAGAGAAATTAACTATTTTATATAGTCAATACAATTGGAATATTTGGCAAATATAGGTACATGTAACTATATTCCAAAAAAGTGCTTTATCATAGAATAATAAGATGGTGACTATATATGTGTTTATTCTACAATATCTTCATGTTTAGATGAACTATAAATATATGTTTGAGGCCAAAACGAACTATAAAATATAGTAAGATTATAGTTATTCCAATTATTTTTTTCTCTCAGTGCAGTACATAAGCAGTTTGAAGAATTCATTAGAAAAACAGCGAAAGGCTCTCTTGGAGAGAATGTGAATATCGGCAACGTGATATTCACATTTACGTACCATCTATATATATATATATATATATATATATATATATATATATATATATATATATATA
>NW_022639659.1:198599-198962 GCF_010583005.1 Odontomachus brunneus | reverse complement strand
GGATGTCAAATAAGTCCCGGGACGGCAAGATAACTCGGCGGGGGAGCATTTTAGAGAAAAATGTTTCAGACAAAAGTTGTAAGGCTTAAAAAAACGCATTCAACGATAGTAGTTATTTGCCATAGGATGGCGTCGCCAAGGTCAGAACAAGGTCAACTTTGCTTTTTTAAATAGAAACACCTATTTTTTATTACGGCATTTTATTTTACGTAAAAAAGCAAACAACTTTTGCTTGAAAAAATTTTTTATACGACCTCTATTTTTTAAGATATTTACATAAATATCTACAAAATTATTGGTTTCAATGATTTTTTACTTGAATTCTATCAACTTTACCGAAAAATATCAAGAGATAAAAATTAT
>NW_022639659.1:190787-195551 GCF_010583005.1 Odontomachus brunneus | reverse complement strand
TTGTTTCATGTTTTGCTTCATTACTCTGACTTGAAAAAAACTGCAGCTGCAGCTCATAAATTGCTTTTCGAAGGTTATGGCAATTATGCTCCATCGGAAAGAACATGCCAAGTATGGTTTCAGCGATTTAAGAGTGGTGATTTTGATGTCAATGATAAAGAACGCTCAGGCCAACCGAAAAAGTTTGAAGACACCGATTTGCAGGCATTATTGGACGAAAACTCTACTCAAACGCTCCAAGAATTGTCTGCAGCATTAAATGTTACTCCGATGGCTGTTTCCAAACGTCTACATGCAATGGGAAAAATTCAAAAGGAGGGAAAATGGGTACCACACGAATTAACCGCAAATGCCATTGCGAATCGCTTAAACATCTCTATTTCTCTGCTCGCCAGGCAGAAAAAGAAGAGTTTTTTGTGGCGCATAGTGACTGGCGATGAAAAATGGATATACTTCGATAATCCTAAACGAAGAAAATCATGGGTAGACCCTGGCCAACCATCGACATCCACACCAAAGAGAAATATTCATGGCCACAAAGCAATGCTTTGCATTTGGTGGGATATGCACGGCGTCGTTTATTATGAGCTACTCAGACCGAACGAAAGTATCACGGGGGATCGATATCAATCACAATTAAACCGTCTGAATGAAGCATTGTTGGAAAAAAGGCCAGCAGTAGCCAGCAATCGACGTAAAGTCATGCTTTTGCACGACAACGCTCGACCACACGTTGCCAAAGCCGTCAAAGAAACACTGATGCAGCTCGAGTGTGAAGTTCTCCCGCACCCAGCGTATTCACCAGACTTAGCTGTTTCGGACTATTACTTGTTCCGGTCGATGCAGCACGGCTTGGTGGATGCACACTTTAGAAATTACGAGGATGTGCGAAAATGGATCGACGAATGGATTGCATCAAAAGACCAATCGTTCTATCGTCGCGGAATCTACGCGTTGCCCGAAAGATGGGAAAAATGTATAGCTAGCGAGGGAAAATACTTCGATTAATGTATTTTTGCTTTTGATGTCGAAATAAATGAGTTTTTTAAACAAAGAAACCGCAGGAACTAAGTTTACCACCTAATAGTTCAGAATATCATACATTTTTCTCTTAGTGTGGGTGCATCAAAGAATGAGTTTTTTTGTAGATATTTCCGTAAATATCTTAGAAAATAGAGATGGTATAAAAAATTTTTTCAAGCAAAAGTTGTTTGCTTTTTTACATAAAATAAAATACCGTAATAAAAAATATGTATTTCTATTTAAAAAAGCAAAGTTGACTTTGTTCTGACCTTGGCGACGCCACTCTATGTCAAATAACTACTATCGCTGAATGCGTTTTTTTAAGCCTTACAACTTTTATCTAAAACATTTTTTTCTAAAATGCATCGTTTATGACATATTTGGGTGTATCCAGACTTTTGGTCCACCCTGTGTGTGTGTGTGTGTGTGTGCGTGTGCGTGTGCGTGTGCGTGCGTGTGTGTGTGTGCGCGCGCGCGCGCGCGTGTGTGTGTGTGTGTGTGCGTGTGTGCTTGTGATAACAATCTTTTTCGTTTAGAACAGCTTCCTATAGTACTGGTATTCTAACTGTATAGGCTTTCCAACGTCAACAGTGTTCCTTACAAAAGAACCTTTTTCTCGATGATAGCGGTGAATATTCGCAGATGTTTTACGACATGGTAAATTGCGTTTGGGATATCTTTCTGCATAAATACGCCTTCTGCATAAATACGCCTCACGTGAGTTACTATTTGCAAGACCGTATGCAAAGTGCATATCTGCCATTTCAAAATTTGTAAACTTAGGCATGATGAAACCGATTTTGGACTGAAACAGTTTGGCCCGAAAACGTATGCACAAGCTAACCGACCCGCAGCAACATCAGAACTGTAACCGCGATGCGTTACGTTTCGGATCGCTCGTCGGTTCGGGTTCGTGATAAGCGGAATAATTGAGAAACAATGTTTTCAAGAATAATAATGTACAATATATTTAAATACAATAGGATAATACAATATGGATATCAAATCATACGTGTCGACGCCGTTGGTTTTGGTCGTTTGTGTCCTCTGACAGAGGCTTGTTTAGACGCCGGTTTGCGAGACGTGACGCGCGGTGCGCGGGACGCGGACGATGTCAGTGTCGCGTATTCGCGAGTTTATCTTGTTGACGTTTCTTTCGGCGTCTTGTCTCTTTAAGCGCGGTTGACAACTTCTTACAGCGGTTTTAGCTGCGCTTCGGAATCGTACAATGTTTACGATCGGTGAGACTGCAGCGTAGCTGCACGCGGGGTATTGCCTTAGCGACGATCCCTTCGATCTCCTATCGCGAAGATCTGATTCGGTTCGGTGTATACGATGCGCCTGTCGGTCCTTGTACACGGGACCTGAGCTTTCGGAGTTTCCTTTATGATTGAACGAGCTCGGCTCATTCGGACACGATTTCGGATGCGGTCAACGGTGCCGCGGACGCTTCTATGTGTTGCGGTAACGGAATCCGTCCGATCTCCCTTCTGAAGATCGCTTCGATTATTGCGAAGATCGTCTTGCGTTCCTGTGAGGTGACGACGGTATGATCCTAACGTGGATCTTGAAGGCGTGGTGTCGAAGCTACGCTGCAACGAAGCGTCACTTCGACTCGGTGATGATGAGTCTGCTCGCGGCGACTAGACCGGTAGGAATCTTGCTCGCTCTAAGGCGAACGCGCGATTCAGCTTACGTGGTGGAAGGTGCGTGGAGCGCCCTTCCTGAGTGTCGACTCTGAGCCCTTTGGTAGCCCTGGAATTCGACGGTTCGCGGATTTTATCAGTGTCGGCATCACGAATCCGTGAGCTGACAGCGGAGTGATTACAGTCGCCAATCGACGAACAGTAACCTGCCAGGAGCGGAGTAGAAGCGAATGTCGATGACACGTATCCGTGTAACGACGGCGGAGTGATTACAGTCCCCAATCGACGAACAGTAATCTGCCAGGAGCGGAGTAGAAACGGTCTCTCTTAGAGTGGATACTCGGAATCGGATTCTCCTTCAGGAGCGGTAGATCGGATCTGATTCTCTTTCGAGAGCGGACGATCGAAAATCCCCGCGATTACGATTACGCGGCGTTTTATACTTCTCGAATCTCGCTTGTTTCGCTATTTCCCGCGGTTGTTCGGCGGTCGCGCTGTTTACGATTTTAGAGGACGCGTTGTCCTCTTGCGCTTTTGATTCGCGATGTTCTGCGTTCATTTGTTTTCGTAACGTAACGACATGCATCGTTACAGAACTGAAGTCTATTTTTGATTTTATGACTTTGACTTTGACTTTGTTACTTTGTTTACGGTTGTGCGAATGGTAACTTACGTGAAGCATGGCATATTTATGCAAGAAGATATCTCCAACGCAATTTACCATTTTGTCAAACATTTGCGAACATTCACCTGTATTTCGGAAACTAAGCCGTTTAAGACACATGTTTATATGAACTTTTTTACTTGAAATTGTTGGGGAATGCGCTAATTACCAAGGTTTTTTTTTGAATCAGGACTAGAGGGAAAGAGAGATTGACTGCTAACAGCTGGAGATTTGGTATCAAGCACTTTATTCGACTCTGCAAAAGTCTATTTTAAAATGTCTGTAAAATAAATTTTGTCTCGACAAAAATCTATTTTACTTTTTGCAAATAAAGAACTCAACGAACGGTGGATAATGACGGTACGGAACGAACGGACATCTTGCCCTTGACCATACGTGCTGCGCGCGGACGCGACGGAAATCTTGGGCAGAGCTATATACGTTAGCTCCGTACGCGACGGAAATCTTCTCGCGACGGGAACGAAAGTAGCAGCGATCAAGATCCGACCGCGACGGCGCGACACATCGTTCGCGAGATCGATTCTTAGCGAGTGTCCGAAAAATCGTAATTGTCGGAACACGTGGTGATACGTACGGTTATAACGGCAGCTGAAACATACGTGAAACAGACACGAAACTCACATAAACGAGACGCGGAAAATATCGCGGGCACGACATTATATCATTTTTGCCGATAATCGACTTAACGGACTTAACGGACTCACTTTGGTAACTCGACAGAAGACTGGCGCAACGCGGAATACGAATTTTTGTTACTCGAGTGCGTGTTACTAACCAAGAGAGAGAAAAGGAAGAAGAAGAGGCTTAAGAAGGAAACGAATAGAGATTCCGATCGGTACAAAATGGGGGGTGCGACGGATCCTAATCGATACACGGCGCACACGAGTAGTCGAAAGAGGATCGCGAATGAGACGTATTAGTGCGCGTCAAGGATCGAAAACGTGCGACACCGCGTTCGCGAAGAATTTCGTGATTCGTGAACTCGACCATTGACGCGCCCCAATACGTCCGCGAGCGCGACATTCAACGCTTCGCTGAGACTCTCAAATTATTAGACGATTCCGGAACAGAAATAAACCAAAGAATCGCTCTGTTGAGTATGGCAATATACTACTGTGTCCAAAAAGTAAGGTGACATTGCATTTATTTCGAAAATTCTTTATTTATTCTTGCAAATCAATTTCGTCCCCTTTAAAGTAACCCCCCCCCCTGATATAATACACTTATTTCAACGGATTTTCCAATCTTCGAAACAGTTGTAATAATCGATTTCAGGAATGGCCTTTAGCTCCTTCTTCGCAGCGGCTTGAATCTCTTCTATCGACTCGAAACGGTGTCCCCGGAGCGGCCGCTTGAGTTTGCTGAATAGCCAGAAGTCGCATGGAGCCAAATCAGGTGAATACGGTGGTG
>NW_022639659.1:185780-190777 GCF_010583005.1 Odontomachus brunneus | reverse complement strand
TAACACCCTGTATATATATTATTGTGGTTTATTTTAGTATAAAATTGAATAATACTACCTAAAATTGAATTGTACTATCTCTTATGGAGTCCATTTCTTATAATAATAAATGTTCTTATAGTAATTCATCTTTACATATCTTTATATGTAAAATAGCAAAAGAAATAATTGATGACATCAAATTTAAAAATAAAACAAGTTTGAATATTATCGTTTTATATTCTTGTGATGTATTTTTGAATTATGTTAGATATTAATTTCGTTAGATAATAATGTATTTTTGAATTATGTTAGATAGATTAATTTTACTTATATCAATTGCACTTATATTTTTTTTACAATATCAATGTAATGTTTTAATATTGCAGCTTTCTCATTCTGGTACAAAGTATAGCTTATACTTTCGAGATGAGATTCGTTCAATCGACTTTGTACTTGTGTGGGATGAGTATAACGGAGAAGCACAGACTTATCACAGTGTCGAACATAGAAAGGTAAATTGAAATTATTGCTTATATTTGTGCACATACGCGCACTTTAACTAATTCGTGCTGATTATTTACATCGAGGTATTTCTTATAACGGTCATGAGCTATTTTTTAACATTCCCTAGTCACATCTTCGGACAGTTATGTGATGGTCATATTAGGTCAAATTGACTCAACCGGTTTTTAAATGGTTGCCGTTCGAACAGTATCGATCCAGTTGAATACAGAAAATTATAGAACATATTGTGAACATTCCAGAATATGGAATAACCGCATATGTAAGAAATCCAATGATAACATATTAAAAAAAATTGTGAACGTGTATAAAAAATAAGATTTTTTCATTAAAAAATCATAACATTTTCATATTTTCAGTTTTTTAAATAAAATTTATGTGTCATACTTATGAGATGTGATACTTTCAGGAAAAAATTATTTCTGTAGTGCGTGTTGCAAAAAAGATATTTATTTTGTAATTTGAACAGAGTCAATTTTGGAATAAAAAAAGGACATACAATTATGAGACGTAAAAATATTTATTATTATTATTGTGTGAATACAAAAATATGTTTAAATATTTAAAAAGCATTTTATTCTACTCACCCATATTCGATACACAAAAATGTTGTGCTCATCGTATCAGACGGTTGCAAGATGGACATTGCTCCTTCGTCTTATAATCCTTTCTAACGTAGCATAACTTATATCGGAACCTTTTGCTAAGTAACGTTCTTTTGTTTGTGCGACAACATTGTCGATTTCGAAAATGTCTGCAATTCCCTTCTTCACGTTAGTTTCAAGAGATAGTTTCAAGAGATAATTGTTATTGCTATTGCAGATAAGTCAACTAGGTGAAGCAATATTTTTTCCAGGCATCGCTTCGTTGTCAGCACTTCATTGTTTTTCTGACGATTCGCACAATAGTATTTGTGCAAAATTCGGACATTGACGATTGCTTGGTCCAACTGTTGTATATAAGTGGTACAGTTTAATAATAAGGATGATATTGGTCGAAATATGTATATGTATATGTATAATGTTTTGTCATTCTTAAATTTTAATTCAATCATATTTACGTTATATGAAAGGAAAAAAAATAAAACGAGAAAGAATTAAAATTTTTCACGAAAAATCATACTGGTCATACTAATGGTCAGAATGACCCATCTTCACGCGCGATGTATTAAGATCAGCTGCCACGATAAATGAAGCTTTTATTTCGAATAAAGATAGTCTCTACCGAAAGAGGATACTTTAAACTTTGGGTAAAGGTAGGAGAAACCCATTGTAAACCGGGAACTTGTAAGTATACAACTTTAAAGTTGAAACGCGGATCGATTTGACTCATAGCGATCAGGAAGGGTTAAGAAAAGTGTAATAATAATAATAATTTAAGTAAAATCGAGTTAATCGGTGCTATTGTTTAAATGACATAGAAATAGTTTACATTATTATACGCATTGTGACGTGACAGCCTTAGGAGTGCCTGTCACAAAGGGCGAAAGCCTCCGTGTGGATCGGTTGGCGAGCGTCGCATTTCACAGACAATACGCTTCGAGTCAGTGTCGAAATAATTAGTATTATAATAAGTCACGAGTATTCGTGTTAGATAAAATCGGTAGTCATTGTGTCCCAATAAGTGTGTCTCTGTGTTTCCCTTGCCGGCCATCAGGGCAGGAGGAGCAGCACAACGAGGGACCGAGATCTTTATCGAAGCTTTGGTATATCGTCTTGCCAATTCCAGGTAATTATCTTCAATATTGTACAGAACAATAGAATAGTTATCGTTTCGAAGTCGAATATTATATTGTTTACAGGCGATCTATTGAGGCACGCCGGTGAGAAAGGCAAGAGGTATCACACGGCTGCACTATAGATTGAAATATTGAACGGTGATTTTGACGTCGAAGACCGGCATAGCGGTGGAAGAGAGAAGGTTTTCGAAGATGCAGAATTGGAGGCATTACTTGATCAAGACTCGTGTCAAAATCAAGAAGAATTGGCACGATCATTGGGAGTGACTCAACAAGCCATTTCAAAACGACAAAGTCATGGGAATGATTCAGAAGCAAGGAAATTGGGTGTCGTACGAATTGAAGCCGAGAGATGTTGAACGGCCTTTGTTTGCTTGTGAACAGCTGCTTGAAAGGCAAAGACGGAAGGGATTTCTGCATCGCAGTGTGACTGGGGACGAAAAATGGGTTCATTACGATAACCCCAAGCGCAGAAAATTATGGGGAGTTCCCGGCCATGCTTCCACGTCGACGGCCAAACCGAATATACACGGCTCCAAGGTCATGCTCTGTATTTAGTGGGACTAGCTCGGCGTAGTGTATTATGAGCTGTTAAAACAGACTGAAACAATCACAGGCGATCGTTATCGAACGCAATTGATGCGTTTGAGCCGAGCATTGAAAGACAAACGGCCGCAATACAACGAGAGACACGATAAAGTAATTTTGCGATAAAGTGATTTTGCAGCATGACAATGCTCGACCCCATGTTGCAAAAGTAGTCAAGACATACTTGGAAACGTTGAAATGGGAAATCCTATCCACCTGCCGTATTCTGCAGACGTTGCTCCCTCTGACTATCACTTATTTCGATCAATGGCACACGGCCAGCACACGGCCAGCCTGGCTGACCAGCACTTCCGGTCTTATGAAGAAGTAAAAAATTGGATCGATTTGTGGATCGCCTCAAAAGATGACCAGTTTTTTCGACGCGGGATTCGTACGCTGCCCGAAAGATGGGAGGAAGTGGCCAGTGATGGACAATACTTTGAATCATAAATATATAACCATTCTTTTATAATAAAGCCTCGAATTTCGGAAAAAAACGGCGGAAGCAAAGTTGTAATAATAAAAATGATATCGTTTCATGTGAAAATTACATCAATTTTATATAATTTGATGTCATTTTGACTTTAATAAGACTTTGTGTTCTACCTGGGTTTCCAGTAGTTACAAGCAGAGTCGTAATGACGTGAGCTGCTTCCCAGGTAGAACACAAAATCATTTTGAAGTCAAGATGATTTTATTTTGACATTATTGTAATTAAATTGTCACAAAAATTTTATGGTTCCACGTGAAAATGACATCACTTTTATATAATTAGATGTCATTTTGGCTTTT
Source organism: Odontomachus brunneus (assembly GCF_010583005.1). NCBI lineage: Eukaryota > Metazoa > Arthropoda > Insecta > Hymenoptera > Formicidae > Odontomachus > Odontomachus brunneus. The sequence goes on along the minus strand of NW_022639659.1, from coordinate 187,155 downwards.
ATAAAACTTTGTGTTCTACCTGGGTTTCCAGTACTTATAAGCAGAGTCATCTTACTTGACGTGAGCTGATTCACAGTAGTTACAAGCAATGTCGTCTTCACGTGAGCTGCTTCCCAGATAGAACACAAAATCATTTTTATGTCAAGATAATTTAATTTTGACAGCATTGTAATGAAATTGTATTAAAAATGATATCGTTTCACGTGAAAATTACATCAATTTTATGTAATTTGACGTCATTTTGACTTTAATAAGACTTTGTGTTCTACTTGGATTTCCAGTAGTTATAAGCAGAGCCGTCTTACTTGATATATGCTACTTGTTAAGTGCCATGCGTCTTTTTTGATGTATATAGTAGTGCGTCGCAGTTATTACTGCCAGAATTGTCGTATTTGACGTGTGCTGCTTGTCTAAGTGACCACTGCTACAGATATTTTTTTAAAGTGTGCTGCATGCCAATGGTTTACACCAGTACCCGGAATTATTTCCACATTTCGGGCAGATTTCAGAGATAACGCCTACCACTCCTCCCGCAGCTGCTCCCTGCTCGCCGACTAGGCTACCGATCACGCGTGAGATGTTCGACCTCAGGATCGTATCATTGATCGTTAAATTATTATCAAAATATTTTTTCCCCAATAATTTTTATTTTTATAAATAAACACTTTTTTATTTGTAACTATATACATGTGTATATATACAGAGTGTCCAAGAAGTACCGGAACGGCAAGATAACTCGGCGGGGGAGCATTTTAGAGAAAAATGTTTCAGACAAAAGTTGTAAGGCTTAAAAAAACGCATTCAACGATAGTAGTTATTTGACAGAGGATGGCGTCGCCAAGGTTAGAACAAGGTCAACTTTGCTTTTTTAAATAGAAATATATTTTTTATTACGACATTTTATTTTACGTAAAAAAGCAGACAACTTTTGCTTGAAAAAATTTTTTATACGACCTCTATTTGCTAAGATATTTACGTAATTATCTACAAAATTATTGGTTTCAATAATTTTTTACTTGAATTCTATCAACTTTACCGAAAAATATCAAGAGATAAAAATTGTATATTTTGTACTCATAGATCTCTGAGAATTTTTTCAGAATTTTATATTAACGTTTTAGTACTTCATTTTCTTGCATTTTCTTGAAGTACTAAAAAGTTAACACAAAATTCTGAAAAAATTCACAGAGCTCTATGAAAACAAAATAAGTAATTTTTATCTCTTGATATTTTTCGGTAAAGTTGATAGAATTCAAGTCAGAAATTATTGAAACCAATAATTTTGTAGATATTTACGTAAATATATTAGAAAATAGAAGTCGTATAAAAAATTTTTTCAAGCAAAAGTTGTCTGCTTTTTTACGTAAAATAAAGT
>NW_022639659.1:184365-185770 GCF_010583005.1 Odontomachus brunneus | reverse complement strand
GGTTCATAATAATACGATAACAATAACAAACAGTATTAATATAAAAATTTTAATAATAGATTTCCACATCATTCATGAGGTACTATTGTTGATGCGTTTTTTTAAGTGGTTTTCCCGGTTGGCCTATTCCACTATGATGATGAAATATATGTGAGCTCGGCAGGAAAACACAAAATTTTATATCATAAAATATTAGTTTGCTGTTCATTCTCCAGATAATTCCAGTTGGAAGATAATATCGATGCAGAGCATTCTCATAATTAAATACACTTTTTTTAAGATATCAATGTTTAAATTTCTGTAACCTCACATGAGAACTTTAACGCTCAATGAATATATAGTTGCAAATAAAAATATATTTATTTATAAAAATAGAAATTATTGGGGAAAAAAATATTTTGATAATAATTTAACAGATCGATAATACGATCTTGAGGTCGAACATCTCACGCGCGTTCGGCAGCCTAGCCGTCGAGCAGGGAGCGGCTGCAGAGGGAGTAGTAGACGTTGCCTCTGAAATCTGCCCGAAATGTGAAAATAATTCTGGGCATTGGTTTACGCTGTGACCGTTCTTCGTTAGTGACACGCGAGAATACGGCCAAAACTTCGTCTCCGCCGTGGTGGCGACGGCCGAGCTTGCCGGCAGCTCGCAAAAGAAATATCTAACTCGGTAGAGCGGCGGGGTTCTTGTATCGACGCGCGACCCTCTTTCGCGCGACACGAGAGGAACAGGCGACAGAGTCGGAGGAATCACAAATGCACACACGTATCGCTTAACATTACTCTATATTTACAAAAAAATATAACAAAGAAAGATACTACAAAGATATGCGGGCTCCGAGTCGCGTCAGTGTGAAATCAGTCGGCAGCCGGATCCGTCGTCGAGGATCCTGCTGTTACGCGGAGTTCCGAACGGCACGAAGCTCGCGGAATTCTCTCGTTACTCTACTTTTTGCCGTGGGCGCCAGCCGGGTGCATCCCGGCCCTAAGTGTCTCGTCGCGAACCGCGTATTTATCGCCACTCTCGGGAGCCCGCACTTCCTAACAACGATCTCGAATCATTACAAAATATACGCTCTCAATCGCCGGACTGTGCGGTCGCGAACGCGGTGAAGCGGCAGCAGACAGCGCGGTAAGGGCGGCTATTCCCTCGCGAGGTCAAACGGGTCGTCGCGGGCGGTGACGAACCCTTCCGGCAGCCGTCGTGAAGCGACGGCAACCATTCCGATTTTCCACGTTCGGCTGAGCGACAAAGATAGGACAGCTCACCAATAGTCCCAGCTGAGCTCGCCTCTCTTCTCCGCTCGATCGTTGTCTCGTCGGCTCGCTCGCTCGCCGGCTTTCCGTTCGCTCGCTGGGCTCGCTCGTTCGCTGGCCTCTCTTTCGCTCGACGGCTTTTCGTCCT
>NW_022639659.1:184029-184355 GCF_010583005.1 Odontomachus brunneus | reverse complement strand
TCGTTCGTCGCTAGCTTGCCCGTGAGATTTTCCAGCGCACGCTTCGCTCGCTAGCCGCACAGTGCCGATTCTTCCTGCGAGCGCGAGGCTCCTTTACTCGCGGTATCAGCCGCCGATCGCCGCTAGGCCTTATTGGTCCTGCGGGAACGTACGGCTCTAGCGCGGGCGCCTTACAGGACCCGCGCGACATCGCCGAATTCTCCGATTTTACATCGACGGCATCCTGTCTCGGACGGCAGCTCCTTTTAGCGTGGGCGCTCAGGTGGCTGCCAAAAGCTTGAATATCCCATGGCGTCCTCCGGGATCTGGCCTTTACGGTCAGCCCT
>NW_022639659.1:164597-184019 GCF_010583005.1 Odontomachus brunneus | reverse complement strand
ATTTACAACAACAATAATAGCAACAAAATTACGCGGTCTCGCACGTAAAAAGCGTGCGAGACCAATCTCCTCGCAGCCGCCCTTCCCGCGGAAGAAGGGGGCGCGAGCACAGCTTCCCTCGTCTCCCCGCTGCTATCGGTGACGGCGAAATCGCCACGTCACAACGCGTATGGTCCTCCTACCTCCAATAATACTTGCTGCCAGACACATGTTAGGTAATGCAATCTGCTTGTAGCAATAAGTAGTGTTAGAAAAGGTCACTCTGAAATATACATAAACATATACTTATATGAACATATAAAATAGAGCGACTTTTTGATATGTATGATCTTTTTATATATAACAATAATATTCCATGCCATATGCATTTTGTATGATATAATGTGATGTGTAGTTTGTATAATAATTAATAATGTCAGAAATGTTCTCACATATATACTATTTTTGTATACATGTAACATGTACAATGTATATGTACAAATGTACTTACTTTTAACAATATATAATTAGAGGCATCTACTGTACCTAACATGAGCAGCAGCAGCTGCTCATGTCAGCTATTTTTTCTAATAATGAGTGCAATTTTTTAATGAAAAGTAGTGTCCAATAAGCTCGAGGGAGAGAGAGAAAGAAATCGGATATAAACTACTTATTAAATGATTGGAACCGGATTACACAAATGTAACATATCATGTCTATAGTCACATCAGAGTGGAGACGTAGCTTCGCATAAATGAGGTTCGCAGAGTGGAGGTAATAGTCAGAGCTAGAAAAGTTACAAATGGGAAATACGTGTTACTTTCTAAAGGAGAACTAATAAGATCTTATTAATTCTTCTCCTTTCTTGGAGTGAAATTATATTCGGAAAATAGAATAGTAGCCGAGTCATTCAAATCCGACTGAATTTTGCACTTCTATAGAGTGAATTCTCTTTTTTAAATCATTGAGTGAATATTTCGAAAATCATTCGAAAAGCATTTTGAAAGATGTGCTGTGTGGGAAATATATTTTTAATACTCACACACATTCATATTGCACATTTTTAATAATAATGAATAAAAATTATAATTATTAATTCTTAGAAAGCTGGCAACATTATTATAGTTGGTAAGTTATATAAGGGTTAATCATTATATTGGGTTGTCGGAAAAATCATGACGTATTTTTTCTATGTTTTTCAAAGGTCATTTATTTATATAAAGAATAAAGATCAATCAATGATATATTGCCCATTTTGTTCGATAATCTTTTGCCATCTTTCAGTCAACTTCATAATTCCTCGTTCATAGAAGGACCTGTCTTTATCGGCGAAAAATTGAACAAGGTACTGATTTACAGCCTCATCTTAATTGAACGTTGTACCACGCAAGGAGTTTTGAAGAGAGCGAAACAAGTGGAAGTCGAACGGCGCAAGGTCAGGCGAGTATGGTGGGTGTGGCAACACATCCCATCCAAGCTCCAATAATTTTTGACGGGTGATCAAACTTGTGTGTGGTCTCGCGTTGTCATGATGGAACACAACTCCTTTACGATTAACGAGCTCTGGACGTTTCTAGATGATGGATTCGTTCAAACTGTCAAATTGCCGACAATACACATTCGAATTGATTGTTTGGTTCCTTGGTAGGAGCTCAAAAAACACGACACCTTTAAAATCCCACTACACTGAGAGTATAACTTTCCTCTGATGAATGTTTGCTTTCGATGTCGTTTGAGGCAAATTATCACGTCGGGACCAAGACCGTTTGCGCATCACATTGTTGTAAACAATCCACTTCTCATCACCAGTTATCAATCGCTTCAAAAAAGATCGTTTTCCTCACGTTTAATGAGCATATCGCAGATGTTTATACGCGCCGTCAAATGAACTTCTTTGAATTCATGAGAAACCCAAATATCGAGCTTGCTTACGTATCCCAGCTTCTTCAGGTGGTCGTGAACGCTTGAGTGATGGATGTTCAATGTTTCTGCAATCTCTCGTGTCGTGTAACGTGGGTTTGACTCGATCAGTGCCTTTATTTTGTCGTCATCAATCTCGATAGACCTTCCTGACCGAGGAGCGTCTTTGAGATCAGAATCACTAGCACGGAATTTCGTGAACCATCGTTGGCACTGACGTTCTTGTACAACATTGTCACCGTAAACTTTACGCAACTTTTCACAAGCTTGACGCGCGTTCTTCCCTTTACGGAAGTAAAACAGTAATATATGAAAAAAATGCACAGTTTGGTCTTCTATCTTCAACTTGTTATAAAATCTCCAAAACTCAACCAAATCGCTCAATTTTTTTTTTAGAATGAAGCTAGAACTATCAGCTGTCAAATGATGTAGCAATAACATAGAAGTGAATGATTCTAGTATTTCCAACAATAACTAGCGCCATCTGTTGCAAAAATGCGTCATGACTTTTCCGACAACCCAATATTAATGAATAGACCGAATATGTTCAGTATTTTAGTTGCGAAACTCTGATAAAAGAGATAGAAATATTATATAAATAGAGAGGAGAGACGAAAGCAGAATAATTTTTCTTTCTAATTATGCATTAAAAAAAATGAAAATTCAAGTTTCGCTATCTATCTCATTCTCATTATCATAAGATCTCGAGTTTTATACTCGGTCTAGTTTACGACTATGTGTCGAAGCGTGGAGTGAATATGTACGCAGTTCACGTTTGTATGTGCTATCTTACTCATTACATTTATGCGGGATTGCGTCTAATATCCAGTTCATACAACAATCGTCGCCACATAGCTGTGATAGCTGTGTGTGTGCGTGCAAGTAGACGGGGAGAAACGCTTGCATCAGAAGTGCCACATCTAATAAGGAGATATAACTTGCTAAATTGATTTCCGAACGAGTTATAGCATGTTTGATAGCTGCGATGTTCCTAATGCGATATCCTAATGTGATTTGTGCAAGTGGGCTTTTGTTTGTGAGTAATTATAGTATAAAGTTTGGGTCGCGGAGCTGTAGTGTACATAGGCCGAAAGTTGCGGCTCTCTTTTAGCGAGGCGGCGTGACTAAAGCTCACGCGCCGAACATTTTTGGGCCGGCGGCGAGCGTTCGAATTCCGTCGACGACTTGTCCGTGTGCGATGTTTTTTTATTTATTTTTTTTACCTTAGGACATGTAATTAATGCTTTTCCAATATAATACATTATTATATATATTTTTATATATCTTTCGTTTTTTATATCTTTCGTTTTTTATATATCTTTCGTTTTTATGCTATTAATCAGGGATAATTAAGGAAGTGTTGTTGAAACATTACATACATAATACACATATAATTTGCATTGCTTACAATAAAATATATTTTTTTATCAAATATAAAAATATATTTTTTATAAAATATATTTTCTTATCAAAACATTGTATACAATATTGTCACATAATAAAATACTTGTTTGTAAAACTTACACGTTATAAATTTGTTATTTTGTCGCAGTGTTGCGGATGGAATGTTGTATAAAAACATGCATGCAGTTAGTACAAACATTTGTAATGTTTCCCTTGATTTTATACAGCATTCCATCCGCGACAAAATATTTGAAATTTATAACGTGTAAGTTTTGCAAGCAAGTTTTATTACATGATAATGTCGTATACAATGTATTGATAAGAAAATGATGTATTAAAAATATATTTCTTTGTAAGTAATGCAAATTATATGTGTATTATGTGTGTAATGTTTGCGTTAAACAAACCTGAACGAGCACTTCTCTAATTGTCTCTGATTAATAGTATAAAAACGAAAGACATATTCAAAAATAATATATTATACTGAAAAAGCATTAATTGCCTGTCCTAAGGTATGAAAAAAAAAAACAAACACCGCACACGGACAAGTCGTCGACGGGATTCGAACTTTCGCCGCCAACCCAAAAATATTCGGTGCGTGAGTCTTAGTTTGCTCAGCCACACCGCCTCGTTGAAAGACAGCCGCAACTTTAGCCTTATGTACGCTACAGCTCCGCGACCCAAACTTTATACTATTATTTCTCACAAACAAACGTCCACTTGCACAAATCCCATTAGGATAGTCATGCTCAATATTGCAGCTATCGAACGTGCTATGACTCGCTCGGAAATCGATTTAACAAGTTTTGGCATCTCCTTGTCAGAGTAGATAGCATAAGTATAGTGCGCTGCGCCACATGCACTGCATCTTAGATGTAATAACCCTGCTTGCATCTTAGACGTGGCAACGTTGGCTCGCATGTTTGAGCTTGAAATCGCGTTGCGCAGCTGAGGTGCTGTAACGAGACATCCACTGCCATTTGGCGGCAGTCTCTGAACTGCAAAATCTGCATTATCGGCACTTTCAAAGTTTGGGGTCGACTTTGATCCCCTTAAGGGGATGTTGGAGTGCCTACAAATCTGTTTTAGGTTTTACATCGTCCAGACTGAACTGATCGAAAAGCGCTTTGGCATGTTTAAAGTACTCACTGAAACACACCCCACAGATATAATCTTTTCATCGAAAACGAAAAAACTTTTTAAGTTAGTTGTTTACTAGCACAATTCGTAGGTTATAAAAAATTTGTACGATGCATATAAGAAAAAGGAAATATCTGCGGGTTACAAAATGTTCATAGGAATAACGTCCAATCTTCAAAAATATGCTTAGAAGCTTTAGGAAACCACAGTTTCTTATGAAAAATTGCTATTACTTTTTGCTAAAATGTAGATAAAACAGTGCAGTTTAGACGTTCATAATAGTTCACGGATACTGCGCTAGTGGCGCTAGTGCTATAATAGGTCACTGTGGCAGAGCTCGGAAACCTTTCCCGTGTGCTCTGGCGTTTTGTTCCTTCTATTTCTTACACAAAGATGTTTGACTACGCGCACTCCGTCCGGGCAGAAGCGTCTCTGTGTGAGAAGTGGAAGGAATAAAACGCCAGTGCACCCGGGAAAGATTTCCTAGCTTTGACTACATAACCTCTTAACAGACGACAATAATAAACGACAACATACCGCAAATAATCGGTTTGCAAGAACAGCCAAACAATTGAGACATGAAAAAAATGTTCATACAAAGGCGAGCAGCGAAATCAAAATGGTATGTACATAATAATGGTACATAATAATAATTGGGAACAGAGTCGTCTTTTTCAACGTGTACACTAGTGTACTGTTTGTCAGTATTTACTGCCACATGCATTTTTTTTTTACGTTTCTTACTTTCCATAAGTAGTCTTATTTGATGTGTACTGCTTGTCAGTAAAAATTGCCACATACATCTATTTTGACATATATCGTGCTTGTCAGTTACTGTCAGAGTCGTGTTATTAATGGTATGCTACTTGTCAGTAAGTACTGTCAAAGTCGTTTTTTTGTGCTGGTTCCCAGTAGTTCTAAGCACAGTCATCTTACTTGACGTTAGCTATTTTGCAATAATGACAAGCAAAGGCGCCTTATTTAACGTGTGCTGCTTGTCAGTAACTACTGTCAGATACTAGGTTTGAGGCTTTCACGGCCATTGATACAATGTTTAGGTATAGCTTCCGGAATGGAGCTGTGTCTTGAATCAGCGATATGCCGACGTTTCGCAAACGTTGCAGTTTGCATCATCAGGGCTGAGAACTTTGATACTGAGCTCCCTTGGGTAAAGTTTGTCCTTATATGCCCCTCTCCCCTCCCTTGTATAGATGCTGTTAGGGAGTAGGGGACGAGGCTTGAATTCAGTCAATCAGCGTATTTTAATTGATCAGCTGGTCAATTAAAAAACCTGGAGAGCAGTATGCCAAATAGAGTTTACTTGCATACCTTTGTCTCGGTTGAGGTTATTGGGATCTTTTAAAATTTCTAGACCTTCACGATGTTTTCTGGCAAAATAACTCTGTGAGAAAGCCAATCTGGTGGCTTTGTCATATTGTACGGAGTTTCCAGTCTCCATCCAGTGTTCAGCTAGGGCTGATTGAGTAAAGTGACCATATTGGGTACATCGCTGGTGTTCCTTGATTCGCGTACTGATTTTCCTCCCGGTTTCTCCTATATAAACTTTACCACAAGAGCAAGGGATCTTATATACACCTGATGTTTCTAGGCATGATTTCTGATCCTTCGGATTTAAATCCGATTTACTCTCTTCGGGAGTAAATGGGAGAGCTTTTTATGGGGTTTGAAGATTACTTTGATTTTGTGTTTACCCAGAATCCTGCTGATAGGTTCTGTTATGCCCTGGAGATATGGAAGGACAGCCGTTTTTCTCTTTTCTTTCTCTTCATTTAGTGTGTCAGTGTTTTTCGGACTGACAATTCTGTTCTTCTGGTTTTTTATTATTTGCGAGATGTTTTTGCTGTTGTATCCATTTTTGGTTAACGCTGTACTGAGGTGTTCTAGTTCTCCATCCAGAGAAGATGGTCCCGAAATTGTGAGCGCTCTGTAAACCAATGAACTTATGACAGAATTCTTTTGCGAGGGATGATGATGAGAGGTTGCATGTAGATATCGGTCCGTGTATGTTGGTTTTCGGTAGACCTGGTGACCATCTTGGTTCTTTTGGACCAGCACATCCAAAAGGGTATTTGATTATTTTGTTCCACTTCCATTGTGAACTGAATACTGGGATGTTGTGAATTGAGAAACCCGAGAAACTGAGAAAGAGTTTCCTTGCCATGATTCCAAATTACGAAAATATCGTCAACATATCGAAACCATGTGGATGGTTTCAGTGGTGCGTTCCTCAAAACTTCATTCTCAAAATGTTCCATAAAGATGTTTGTAATGATAGGAGATATAGGAGATCCCATCGCCGCTCCAGAGGTTTGTTCGAAAAACTCTCCTTGGAACTGAAAATAGGTTGAAGTTAAGCAGTGTTATATTAGTGGGAAGAGATTGGCAGGAATTTCCTCGGAATTCTTGATGATGTTCAAAGTATTTTGGACTGGAACATTGGTAAACAGTGAGACTACATCAAAACTCACGAGGATATCATTAGTATTCATCTTGATTTTTGTGATCTTATTCACGAAATCCGTTGAATTCTTGATATGGGAATCATTGAGACCAGTAAGTTTCTGGAGGGGTTTGGTGAGATAGCGGGCTAACTGGTAGGTAGGTCCCCCAATATTGCTGACAATAGGGCGTAAGGGCACTGATTCCTTGTGGATTTTTGGAAGACCGTAGAATCTAGGTGCTGAAGCATCTTGAGGGGTTTAATATTTGATAGGTTGAAGAGGGAGACCTGCATTTTTCAGTAGAGAAGATGTTTTCTTCTCTATGCTGGATGTTGGGTTGCGTTTGAGTTTCCTGTAGACTTTTTGGTCTGAGAGTAAACTGTTGATTTTACTGCAATAGTCTTCCCTGTTCATAACTACAGTAGCGTTCCCTTTGTCTGCTGGTAAAATTAGGATCTTGTTGTTTCGTTTCAGACCGTGGAGAGCTCGGCGTTCTTCTTTGTTTATATTTTGTTTGGGAAGTTTGGCTTTGCGTAGGATGTTGGTTGTTCGATTTCTGATGTCATTGCTTGCCTCTAAAGGAAGGTGGAAAATAGCCGTTTCAATTTGGCTGATGATTTCTTCCGTAGGGATACTAGAGGGAGTGAAATACGCTGATTGGCTTGATTCAAGCCTCGTCCCCTACTCCCTAACACCATCTATACAAGGGTGGGAGAGGGGCATATAAGGACAACCTTTACCCAAGGGAGCTCAGTATCAGAGTTCTCAGCCCTGATGATGCAAACTGCAACGTTTGCGAAACGTCGGCATATCGCTGATTCAAGACACGGCTCCATTCCGGAAGCTATACCTAGACATTGTATCAATGGCCGAAAAAGCCTCAAATCTAGTATTAGAAGCCTGCACGGAGAGGTTATCCTAGGGTCAGTAAATTTATTTTGCAAACTCAGGAAGTCCTTGCATGTCCAACTATGCTTCCTAGCATTTTTGAAACGGTGCCGCGACCATGATGTAGTACCGAAATGCTTTCAATTAAAAAACCCATTTCCACTTTCTAACCAGGCCAAAGGCATTCTACGACAAGCGTCGTTGAGGTTAGTCAAAGACAGAATCTCAGCCACCAAGAAGAACTTGGATGAGATATCACAAAAACTATTAAAATTACATCTTTCTCTTGCACAATCGTTGGAGCCTCAGTTGTGGCTGACACTGGATCGGGTTACTCGCGAACAAGCTGTTCACTCAGCTGAGGCAAGAACACAAAAACAGAAGAGCAAGTATGATAAGATCAATCCACAGACTCAAATGCCAGTTTTCACACATACAGTGAAGAATCTTAGCGATCAAGACCTATCACCATCCGAAGTCGCTGTTCTAGCTAAGGGACACAATTTTGCTGTCACTCCTTCTAGTATCCCTACGGAAGAAATCATCAGCCAAATTGAAACGGCTATTTTCCACCTTCCTTTAGAGGCAAGCAATGACATCAGAAATCGAACAACCAACATCCTACGCAAAGCCAAACTTCCCAAACAAAATATAAACAAAGAAGAACGCCGAGCTCTCCACGGTCTGAAACGAAACAACAAGATCCTAATTTTACCAGCAGACAAAGGGAACGCTACTGTAGTTATGAACAGGGAAGACTATTGCAGTAAAATCAACAGTTTACTCTCAGACCAAAAAGTCTACAGGAAACTCAAACGCAACCCAACATCCAGCATAGAGAAGAAAACATCTTCTCTTCTGAAAAATGCAGGTCTCCCTCTTCAAACTATCAAGTATTTAACCCCTCAAAATTCTTTAGCACCTAGATTCTACGGTGTTCCAAAAATCCACAAGGAATCAATGCCCTTACGCCCTATTGTCAGCAATATTGGGGGACCTATCTATCAGTTAGCCCGCTATCTCACGAAACCCCTCCAAAAACTTACTGGTCTCAATGATTCCCATATCAAGAATTCGGATTTCGTGAATAAGATCACAAAAATCAAGATGAATACTAATGATATCCTGGTGAGTTTTGATGTAGTCTCACTGTTTACCAATGTTCCAGTCCAGGATACTTTGAACATCATCAAGAATTCCGAGGAAATTCCTGCCAACCTCTTCCCACTAATAGAACACTGCTTAACTTCAACCTATTTTCAGTTCCAAGGAGAGTTTTTCGAACAAACCTCTGGAGCGGCGATGGGATCTCCTATATCTCCTATCATTGCAAACATCTTTATGGAACACTTTGAGAATAAAGTTTTGAGGAACGCACCACTGAAACCATCCACATGGTTTCGGTATGTGGACGATACTTTCGTAATTTGGAATCATGGCAGGGAAACTCTTTCTCAGTTTCTCGGGTTTCTCAATTCACAACATCCCAGTATTCAGTTCACAATGGAAGTGGAACAAAATAATCAAATACCCTTCCTGGATGTGCTAGTCCAAAAGAACCAAGATGGCACCTTAGGTCACCAGGTCTACCGAAAACCAACACACACGGACCGATATCTACATGCAACCTCTCATCATCATCCCTCGCAAAAGAATTCTGTCATAAGTTCATTGGTTTACAGAGCGCTCACAATTTCGGAACCATCTTCTCTGAATGGAGAACTAGAACACCTCAGTACAGCCTTAACTAAAAATGGATACAACAGCAAAAACATCTCGCAAATAATAAAAAACCAGAAGAACAGAATTGTCAGTCCTAAAAACACTGACACACTAGATGAAGAGAGAGAAAAGAGAAAAACGGCTGTCCTTCCATATCTCCAGGGCATAACAGAACCTATCAGCAGGATTTTGGGTAAACACAAAATCAAAGTAATCTTCAAACCTCATAGGAAGCTCTCCCATTTACTCCCAAATCCGAAGGATCAGAAATCATGCCTATCAGGTGTACTCGTATATAAGATCCCTTGCTCTTGTGGTAAAGTTTATATAGGAGAAACCGGGAGGAAGATCAGTACGCGAATCAAGGAACACCAGCGATGTACCAAGTATGGTCACTTTACTCAATCAGCCCTAGCTGAACACTGGATGGAGACTGGACACTCCGTACAATATGAAAAAGCCACCAGATTGGCTCCCTCACAGAGTTATTTTGCCAGAAAACATCGTGAAGGTCTAGAAATTTTGAAACATCCCAACAACCTCAACCGAGACAAAGGTATGCAAGTAAACTCTATTTGGCATACTGCCCTTCCGGTTTTTTAATTGACCAGCTGATCAATTAAAATACGCTGATTGGCTGGATTCAAGCCTCGTCCCCTACTCCCTAACACCATCTATACAAGGGGGGGAGAGGAGCATATAAGGACAACCTTTACCCAAGGGAGCTCAGTATCAGAGTTCTTAGCCCTGATGATGCAAACTGCAACGTTTGCGAAACGTCGGCATATCGCTGATTCAAGACATAGCTCCATTCCGGAAGCTATACCTAGAACTACTGTCAAAGTTTTTTTTTTACGTGTGTTGTTTCCCAGTAGTTACAAGCAGAGTCGTCTTATTTGACGTGAGATACTTTGCACAAATGACAAGCAGAGGCGCCTTATTTTACGTGTGCTGCTTGTCAATAACTACTGATAGAATCGTTTTGTTTACGTGTGCTGTTTTCCAGTAGTTACATGCAGAGTTGTCTTACTTGACGTCTTACTTGTCAGCTGCTTTACAGCAATGACAAGCAGAGGCGCTTTATTTTACGTGTGCTGCTTGTCAGTAACTACTGTTAGAGTCGTTTTTTTTTTACGTGTGCTATTTTTCAGTAATTACAAGCAGAGTTGTCTTACTTGATGTTAGTTACTTTGCAGTAATGGCAAGCAGAGGCGGCTTGTTTTACGTGTGCTGTTTGTCAGTAACTACTGTCAGAGTCATCTTTTTTTGACGTGTGCTGCTTCGCAGTAGTTAAAAGCAGAGTCATCTTATTTCATATATGGTGCCTGTCAGTAACAACTGCCACATGTGTTTTTTTTGCCGTATAAGGTACTTCCCAATTATTACTGTCAGACTTGTCTTATTTGACGTATACTACTTGTCAGTAACTACGAGTACTTGTATAGAAATTTTTTTTACATGTGCTTCTTGCCAATGGTTTAAGCCTATAGTCATCTTGCCTTTAATAATACTTGCTGCCAGATACATGTAAGGTAAGGCAATCTACTTATAGGAATAAGTAGTGTCAGAAAAGCTGATTCTGAAATACATATTCTTACATAAATTATTAAAACAGAGCGATTTATTGTCATGCCTAATATTTTTACTTATAATAATACTCCATGCCAGGTGCATGTTGTATGATGTGATGTGATGTGGCTTTTAAAATAATATTAGGTGTACAACTTTGCTTTCGCAGTTTTTTTTTCCGAGATTCGAGGCTTTATTGTAAAAAACTGGTTATACATTTATGATTCAAAGTATTGTCCATCGCTGGCCACTACTTTCTCCCATCTTTCGGGCAGCGTACGAATCCCGCGTCGAAAAAACTGGTCATCTTTTGAGGCGATCCACGAATCGATTCAATTTTTTACTTCTTCATAAGACCGGAAGTGCTGGTCAGCCAGGCCGTGTGCCATTGATCGAAATAAATTATAGTCAGAGGGAGCAACGTCTGGAGAATACGGCGGGTTGGGTAGGACTTCCTATTTCAACGTTTCCAAGTATGTCTTGACCACTTTCGCAACATGGGGTCGAGCATTGTCATGCTGCAAAATCACTTTATCGTGTCTCTCGTTGTATTGCGGCCGTTTGTCTTTCAATGCTCGGCTCAAACGCATCAATTGCGTTCGATACTGATCGCCTGTGATTGTTTCAGTCGGTTTTAACAGCTCATAATACACTACGCCGAGCTGGTCCCACCAAATACAGAGCATGACCTTGGAGCCGTGAATATTCGGTTTGGCCGTCGACGTGGAAGCATGGCCGGGAACTCCCCATGATTTTCTGCGCTTGGGGTTATCGTAATGAACCCATTTTTCGTCCCCAGTCACAATGCGATGCAGAAATCCCTTCCGTCTTTGCCTTTCAAGCAGCTGTTCACAAGCAAACAAACGCCGTTCAACATCTCTCGGCTTCAATTTGTACGACACCCAATTTCCTTGCTTCAGAATCATTCTCATGGCTTTGAGGCGTTTTGAAATGGCTTGTTGAGTCACTCCCAATGATCCCAATTCTTCTTGATTTTGACACGAGTCTTCATCAAGTAATGCCTCCAATTCTGCATTTTCGAAAACCTTCTCTCTTCCATCGCTATGCCGGTCTTCGACGTCAAAATCACCGTTCTTGAAGCGTTGAAACCACTCACGATACATTCTTTCACTAATAGCGGCCTCACCATAAGTATTTGAGAGCATCCGATGAGCCTCAGCCGCAGATTTCTTCATATTGAAGCAGAAAATTAAAACCTCCCGCAAATGACGAGAATTTGGCTCGTAAACTGACATTTTCAATCGAGAATAACTTTATGATGCAGACACAAATCGATTAATGTTTCTATGGGGTTATGTTGACAGATGCCCAAGTTTATTGTATGACGTCTATGATGTATTTATTTCGACCACCACTTACCGCTAAAGCCATTTATAGGAAAACGGTGGAAGCAAAGTTGTACACCTAATAAATAATGTAATAAATGCTCGCAATAGCCAGAGTTAGAAAAGTTATTTAGGAAGGATGCGTTTTATTCTATAAAGGAAGGCCAATAAGGTCTTATTAGCCCTTTTCCTTTCTTGAAATTAAATTTTATTTAAAAAATATAATAACAGCAGAGTCGTTCGAATTCAAGTGTATTTTATATTTCTATAGAATGAATTCTCTTTTTTCAATCATTTAATGAATATTTTCAGTCGAAAGGAAGATTACATCTTATGCATTCGAATCGATTGAAATATTTACTCGTATCAAATCAAAATGCACTTCAAATTTTAAATATTTACTCTTGTGATTTCGACTGACACTATTTTCACTATTAGGGAAAATATTGCTACTTTTCATTTCAAGAAATATAAAATGTGCCGTTTCCAATTAAATTATCGTTTCCAATAAAAATATAATAATAATAACGGTGTTACAAGTAACGCTTGACTTTTTAATTCTGATGATAGCGCACACACTCGAGAACCGTGTACATGTATAATCGGTACTTCGGGGCCGAAGAATATATTAGGTGAAGTAAAAAGTTTTGAGCGTTTTCCGCTAGATGTCTTTAGTGAGCCATATCTCACGATGTATACATCGCATCGGGTCATACTATACGGCGACTTAAAGGTGACATTACGCTTCAAAAAAAGTTCTGTGACAGTTTTGTGTTTGGTCAAGCTAGTTGTGTGTTACAGCGTTCCAAAATGGAGGTAAAAAAAGAGAAAATTCGATACATTCTTCAGTACCACTACGACCAAGGTGAAAAGGCGGAGCAGGCGGCCAAAAAAAATTTGGTTTATGGACCCAATACAGTATCGAACGCAACAGCAAAGCGGTGGTTCCAACGATTCTGTTCTGGTAATATGGACGTCGAAGATGAGGCACGCTCTGGTAGGCCAATCGTCGAAAATGTCGATAAAATCATGGAAATCGTCGAGTCGGACCGGCATGTGAGCACTTATTCCATTGCCCAGGAACTGAAGATTAGCCAGAAAACCGTTTGGAACCATTTGCATAAGGCTGGTCTCAAGAAGAAGCTCGATGTATGGGTGCCACACGAATTGACGCAAAAGAACCTTTTGGACCGAATTGATGCCTGCGATTCTTTGCTGAAACGTAACGAAATCGACCCATTTTTGAAGCGGATGGTGACTGGTGATGAAAAATGGGTCACATACGAGAACAACAGCCGAAAAAGATCGTGGTCCAATCGCGGTGAGCCGGCCCAAACGATCGCCAAGCCCGGATTAACGGCCAAGAAGGTTTTGCTGTGTGTTTGGTGGGATTGGAAAGGAATCATCCACTATGAGCTGCTCCCATCGGGCCAAACACTCAATTCGGACCTCTACTGTCAACAACTGACCAGATTGAAGCAGGCGATCGACCAGAAGCGGCCAGAATTGGCCAATAGGAAGAGTGTTGTGTTCCATCAAGACAACGCCAGGCCGCACACATCATTAACGACGCGCCAGAAGCTCCGAGAGCTTGGATGGGAGGTTCTATTGCACCCGCCGTATAGTTCAGACTTGGCACCAAGCGATTATCACCTTTTCAAGCATTTGCAAAATTTTCTTGATGGTACAAAACTGGCCTCAAAAGAGGCTTGTGAAAATGAGCTGGTCAAGTTTTTTACCAATAGGGACGAGGACTTCTTCAATCGCGGAATTATGAAATTGCCTTCAAAATGGACAAAAGTTATCGAACAAAACGGCGCATATTTGATCGAAATCGGATAATCCTAACTATGTTAATTTCATCATCGAAATAAAGCGAAAAAACGCTCAGAACTTTTTACTTCACCTAATATTTCATAAATAGACCGAGCGTGTTCAATATTTCAGCTGCAAAGCTGAGATAAAAACAAACACAAAATATGAGATAAATAAAGAGGAGAGGCAAAAGCCGAATATCTTTATTTTTCTGATTGCGTGCTAAAAAAAAACGGAAATACGATTTTCGCTATCCATCTCTTTCTCGTTATTATCACATCTCGACTTTTATATTCCGTCTATTTTACGACTATGAATGGAAGTATACAATGAATATTTACGCAGCTCTCGTTTGTATGTGTTATCCTGTTCATAACGATTTGTATAGGGCTACGTTTGACATCCAGTAAATTCGACGACGGCCCTTATATGGATGTATGTGTGTATGCGTGCAAATAGACGGGGAGAAACGCTTGCATAAGAAGTGCCATCTAACAAGAAGATGCCACAACCTGCTACTTTGATTTCCGAATGAATTGTAGCACGTTCGATACCTGCGATGTTAAGCATCAATATTCTAATATGATTTATGCAAGTGGGCCTTTGTTAGTGAGAAATTATAGTATAAAGTTTGGATCGCGGAGTTAACGTACATAAGCCGAAAGTTGCGGCTCTTTTTCAGCGAGGCGGCGTGACTGAGCGAACTACGCGTCGGACGGCGGCGAACGTTTGAATTCCGTCGACGACTTGTCCGTGTGCGGTGTTTTTTTTATTCTTTCTTACCTTAGGACATGTAATTAATGATTTTCCAATATGCTACATTAGTTTTGAATATATCTTTTGTTTTTATGTTATTAATCAGGGATAATTAAGGAAGTGTTAGACTTGTTTAACGCAAACATTACACATATAATACACACATAATTTGCATTGTTTACAATCAAATATATTTTTAATACATTATTTTCTTATCGAAACATTGTATACAACATTGTCACATAATAAAAATTGCTTGTAAAATTTACACGTTATAAATTTCAAATATTTTGTCGCGGATGGAATGCTATATAAAATCAAGGGAAACATTACAAATGTTTGTACTAACTGCATGCATGTTTTTATACAACATTCCATCCGCAACACTGCGACAAAATAACAAATTTATAACGTGTGAGTTTTACAAGCAAGTATTTTATTATGTGACAATGTTGTATATAAAGTTTTAATAAGAAAATAATGTATAAAAAATATATTTCATTGTAAGCAATGTAAATTATGTGTGTATTATATATGTAATGTTTACGTTAAATAAGACTGACACTTCCTTAATTTTACCCCTGATTAATAGCATTAAAACGAAATATATATTCAAAACTAATGTATTATACTGGGAAAGCATTAATGTCCTCTGGTAAAAAAAAATTAAAAAAAAAACCGCACATGGACAAGTCGTCGACGGGATTCGAACGTTAACCGACGGCCTAAAAATATTCGGCGCGCGAGTCTTAGTTCGCTCAGCCACACCGCCTTGTTGAAGGAGAGTCGTAACTTTAGCCGTATGTATGCTACAGCTCCGCGACCCGAAATTTATACTATTATTTCTCACAAACAAAGATCCACTTGCACAAACTCCGTTAGGATGTTCATGCTCAACATTGCAGCTATCTAACGTGCTATGACTCGTTCGGAAATTTAACAAGTTGTGGCATCTCCTTGTAATAGGCAGAGAGCATAAGTACAGTGCGTTGCGCCGCACGGACTTGCATCTTAGATGTGGCAACGCTAGCTCGTATGTCTGAGCTTGTAATCGCGTCGCGCAGCTGCCGTGCAAGACATCCATTGCCATCCGGCGGCAGTCTCTGAACTACAAAATCTGCGTTATCGATACTTATTCATTCACACTTATTTATTCACGTTGACACTTGCTTATTGTCCCCATATGCAGGCGAAGCAGTAATTATAATTTTCTTATAATATTATTTAGTGCAACAACAAAGATGAATTATTTAGTCCAAATATTTCATACAATAAAAGAGAAGTTAGAGATATATGCATAAAATATTTGTGTAATTTTGTAAATTCCTGCAACTTGTATGCAACACTAGTCAGTATTTGTGATAACATTGCATTATTGCAAATTTATTATATTACAATGTTGCTATAATATTGCGTTGCAATATTCTAAAAAGGGGACATTTTAACGTTGCTGCAATTCCAAAACAACGTTGCAGTAACATTTCGCAATAAAATTGCAATATTTCAAAATAACATTACTGTAATGTTGCTGCAGCGTTGCTGTGCTATATGCGAATTCACTCGATGGCTTCTGATGAGTAACTGGCGAATTTATAGAAAGAAGGCAGAAATGTAAACAAACAAAGTTTTCACCGAATCACCAATATTAAAACGAATATTATTGTTTTTGTGTACGCGCACGCGCGCGATTTTAATGACGATAATACTTTAGAGGTAGAGTACAAGAGGTAGAGTATGGAGAACAAAGCAACTACGTTTGTTTTTTTGCCATTTTCTCCAAAACGAAACAAAAACGAACATATCTCTAAAGAACTATTTTCTTAATTTATCGATCCCCTATACTCTCCCAAAGTTCTGACATTTAAATTCGGGACACCCTGTTATGCATGAAAAATTTTTCATCGGAATATTACTGTAGATAGAGGAATATAATAAATTGTAGAAAAACATCACATAGATAATTGGATATACAGGACATTTTTGTTTTGGTGAGGCAGAGGAAATGCTTTACGCATACTCGCGATCCCCTGGGGGAGTCCGCGGGTTATATAGGACTCTCCCTCATCCAACCACACAGGAATGGGATCTATCCACTTAAACCCCTGCCGGGTGCCTCCTGGGCATATTTGAGGAGTCTGGGGGACTGCTGTTGGCATTACTTTCCCGACTGCTCGCCCTGGGGGCTTAGTCGGCCCCTCTTTCGTGCCGGGTTCCCCGCATTTATACGCGGGGGGACCCGGCTTCACGGGCAGCACTTTTCTTCGCTATCCGGGTTTTACTTCGTCTCCCTGTTAAGTGAGGGAGCAGGGGGCAGCCCGCTCCCCACGCCCCCCAGTTGAAGGGGCCGGGGGGTGATCCGTCCCCCAGAACGGATTCACCCCCACCGGTTTATTTCCCCTGTGTTGTTGAGTCCTCCGTCCTTAGAAGGGGTCCCAACTCCCTACGCGGCGATTCCGTGTTTAGAAGCCGCCGCGTGAGTTAACCCTCCTCCCGCTCCGGGTCCCCCGCCCTGAAAATGGCAGGGGGTTCCGGCTTCCCGGGCGATATCGCTACCGGGTTGACGTCCGGTTATCTCTTTGAGGGGCCGACAGAGGGGAGGGTTCGAGTGAACTCTAGGGGGGGAAGGTTATTCTTCCTCCCCATGATCGTCCGCGGCCCCATATATGTCCCGTCACTACCGCATTATCTCTTAACCACTTCACTGGTGGAGAAAATCAGCATCAACTGATAAAAAATGGCAAAATCAAAATGCTGTTTGATTTTTATAAAACTTAGTATTAAAGTACTTTTCAAATCGCTGAATACGAACTTTAGATAAAATTTTAGAATTTAATCACTTTGCTAGCATTGACGCACTTTTGCGTCAAATAAAGAATGTACCAAAAATGGTATTGACGCACTAATGTGCACATAATTTTATTTTTTTCCCGTTAGCAAGATTTTCATCAAACTCAGTATCCAAGAATTTTTGGAGTTGCTGATTTCGATTCTGAACCGTAAATTTGAAAATTTAAAGTAGCGGATTCAATATTAAATGTGGAAAGTGACTTGATTTTGATAAAATCTGGTACTCGGGACTTTTGGGGTCGCTGCTTTCGAATCTTAGCTAAGAATTTCGAAATTAAAGATGGCGGATCCAATATGGCGACCAAAATGCGAAACGTGACTTGATTTGAATGAAACTCGGTATTTAGCGGTTCTTAGGATCGCTGATTTTGAATCTGAAATTAGTTTTGTCAAATTCAAGGCTCCTATTTTTCTGCGTCCTAAATAATTTAAATTTTATATTATTTAAATTTGGTTATTGTTGTAATACAAAGCCACTTTGGAACGAGAATAACGATATTTGGCGGTTCACATCCTTGAATAAAACTAATGTTTGCATTTTCAAGTTGGTCAGTTAGTCAGTCTATCTTACAATTAAAGTTGACCAATTATACTGGCTAAAGTATGCGCGCTTTCGTATTATTATACGGAAATATCTATATTATCGGCTTTAATAATTTTTTACTCGAATTCTATTAACTTTACCGAAAAATAGCAAGAGATAAAAATTGTTTATTTTCTTTTTTGACAATTTTTTCAGAATTTTATGTGAACTTTTTAGTACTTCAAGAAAATGCAAAAAATGCAAAAAATGCAGTACTAAAAAGTTAATTAGAAAATTCTGAAAAAATTCTCAGAGCTTTATGAGTAGAAAATAGATAATTTTTATCTCTTCTTATTTTTCGGTAAAGTTGGTAGAATTCGAGTAAAAAATTATTGAAACGAATAGTTTTGTTAACAGTAAGAATTGAAGAGGCAAATAAGGAGTACAGCACGGATGTCTTAGCGCTATTAAATACTAATATTATTTTTTATATAATATTAATATGATAGTGGGAAGATAATTATATCCAGCATATCAAACGCACGTATCGAAATTTTTCTTCGATTAACGTACGCGGTGAATCTACCTTTCATACTTAGATCGATCCTTGAGTCCCAATTTTATATATATATATTATATATATATATATATATATATATATATATATATATATATATATATATATATTTAACATCCCCAAAACCCATTAAACCGATGACTTAAATAGATTCATTATATATGTTGCGAAAAAACTGCCTCCGCCAGGACTCGAACCTGGAACCTCCCCACTTTCCGGGCGGGACGCCTTTCCATTCGATCACCGAGGCTTCGACAGTAATCTCGCAACACAACGTTTATAAATTCTCTAAGGTGTAAGTTGAGAGAAAAAAGAAAGAGTCAATCTCGTAAGAGATATTATTATACGAGAGAGAGATAGCATATATTCTTCCGCCTAATGCTTAAGATAAACAGAAATTATAGAAAGCTCCTTTTTAGAATAACTAACAGTAAGAATTGAAGAGGCAAATAAGGAGTACAGCACGGATGTCTT